>NW_019396089.1:154279-289855 GCF_000591075.1 Eurytemora carolleeae | reverse complement strand
GATATCTGAATCCCTCCAGTGGAATTATAAACCCCTAGGAAGGATAACTGAATCCCTCCAGTGGAATTATAACCCCCCAGGAAGGACATCTGAATCCCTCCAGTGAAATGTAAATCACCCTGCGTAAAGTTTTGAATTGTAAAAAGCATTTTTTCAAACCCCTCCAGTGAAAAAGATTTCCCTCCGGTTGTCTCCAGTGGAATCAAAATCTTACTACGAACTTCCGTGACTCGTTAAAAACTGTGATTTGGCCCGTAAACCTGACACTGATAATATTATCTTTTTTAAACTGTATTTTCGTAAAGTTGGAAAATCATAATTCTCATACTTTTCAAATATAATTCGTGATCAGGTACATATTTCGTTTCAATACATAACTCGGAAAAATTTATTAGTTTATTTGAAATTTTAATGTCAAAATATTTCTTAAATGATAAAAGTGAATATTTGATTTGAAATTTGGATCAAATTATGTATTGTTACAAAAGGTATATTATACATAATACAAGTATTTATCTCTACAGTTAGAAAATTCTATGAGTTAAAGATAAAATCTTTGTTAACTTTCAACTAGGGAGGGGGTGCAAAGCATCCGTGAGCCCCGCAAACTGACCTTTGGAGCCTCCTGATTCCCAGAATGGCATCCTAGTCACCAAAATCGTATACGTACCTCATGCTACGTCTGCACCTCACCTGGCCCACAAACTCAACCTCAACGTCCAGCAATCTGATATGTAAAAGCCAAATATTTGTTATTGGATATCAAATTACTAGACGTGGAGGCAGAGTTGGTTAGCCTGGTGCTATGGAAACGCCTCAACACGGAAACGTCTCAACACGGAAATACCTCAAAAAAAGCGGAAACCCCTCAAAAACCGTTTTTTTTTGAGAAGTTTCCGCAATTTCTGCAAGAAAAACGGAAATCCCTCAAAACCCAGTTTTTGAGGGGTTTCCTCTTTATTTTGAGGCGTTTCCTAAAATTTTTGAGGGGTTTCCGCTTTTCACCTGTCAATTATTTTTGAGGAATTTCCCAATATTTTTGAGGCATTTCCGCAAAATTTTTGAGGCGTTTCCGTATTTTAAAAACTTGATTTAGTTGAGGTGTTTCCTCTTTTTTTTGAGGCGTTTCCGCAAAATTTTTGAGGCGTTTCCATATTTTTTAAAACCTGATTTAGTTGAGGTGTTTCCTCTTTTTTTTTAGGCGTTTCCGCAAAATTTTTGAGGCAATTCCGTATTTTTAAAAACTTGATTTAGTTGAGGTGTTTCCACTTTTTTGAGGCGTTTCCGTTTTTTTTGAGGCGTTTCCGTTTTTTGAAAAAAGTTTTAAAACTTTATTTTGTTGAGGCGTTTCCTCTTTTTTTGAGGCGTTTCCGTTTTTTTGAGGCGTTTCCGTTTTTTGAAAAAAGTTTTTAACTTTATTTTGTTGAGGCGTTTCCTCTTTTTTTGAGGCGTTTCAGTTTTTTTTGAGGCGTTTCCGTTTTTACCCAAAAATTCAGCAATTAAAACCCTTAAAACCCTATAAATTGTTTTTCTCATTTTTTATAATCCCTATTTCTTTGAAACCTCATGGTGTTTAATTTCTGGGAGGAGATTAATTATTTTGGAAAGGGGGAAAGATTTTTAAAGAAAGGAACTAAGTTTTTTTAACAAACGGAAGAAGAGGAAATGCCTCAACAAATAAAGTTTAAAAATTTTATTAAAAATAAAAAAAACGGAAATTCCTCAAAACCGGTTTTTGAGGCATTTCCGCGTTGAGACGTTTCCGTGTTGAGGCGTTTCCATAGCACCGTTAGCCTGGTAGACGTAGCAGGAGGCACGGAGACGATTTTGATAATCAGAATCATATATTCATGGGATTGTTCAAAAAATGTGAAACAATTTATTTTGAAAGTAAAAAAATGCAAAGCAAGTTGAGAAATGTTACATAAATCCAAATTGCAATAATACACAAATATTAATTGCATTAATTTTCATGACTAGGTCGAATTTTTGGAGACAAATATTGCAATTATGAGCATCCATAAACGTGCGAGGTCCCACAAAAAATGTGGGAACGTTTATCGGTTAAGAACAAACAAACAGGCGGACAAGCAAAGTATATATATTTAGATTTTATATTTTTTTATTGGGACTCTTTGTATCAGCTTGTAATACTCAGGGGCGAACTACGGCCCCACCCTGAGCTCCTGGGGGGGGGGGGGGGAGGGCCGGTCCCATCCCACAAAGAAAATATGAAATAAAACATCAAGGGATGAAAGACACAACGAAAATAGAATTGAATAAATGACCTGAAATACCCGTTAAAATTGTTTTCTCATCTTATTATTTATACTAATATACCTGTAAAATTACAGATAGAAGAACTGGAGTTTACAGATAGAAAGTAGGAGAACTGGTTTTTACAGATAGAGAGTATGAAAACTGGAGTTTACAGTTTGAAAGTAGGAGAATTAGAGTTTACAGACAACAAGTAGGATATAACTAGATTTTACAGAAAAAAAGTAGGAGAACTAAAGTTTACAGATAGAACGTAGGAGAACGGGCATTACAGATAGAGAGAATGAAAACTGGAGTTTACAGATAGAAAGTAGGAGATCTGGAGTCTACAGATAGACAGAATGAGAACTAGAGTTTACAGATAGAAAGTAGGAGAACAAGAGTTTACAGACAACAAGTAGGATATAACTAGATTTTACAGAAAGAAAGTAGGAGAACTAAAGTTTACAGATAGAACGTAGGAGAACTGGCATTACAGATAGAGAGTATGAAAACTGGAGTTTACAAATAGAAAGTAGGAGATCTGGAGTCTACAGATAGACAGAATGAAAACTAGAGTTTAAAGATAGAAAGTAGGAGAACAAGAGTTTACAGACAGAAAGTTGGATAGAACTAGATTGTACAGATATAACGTAGGAGAACTAAAGTTTACAGTAGGAAGTAGGAAAGAACTAGATTTTACATATAGAAAGTATGAGACCTTAAGTTTACAGATAGAAAGTAGGAGAACCAGCGTTTACAGATAGAAAGTAGGAAAGAACTAGATTTTACAGATAGAAAGTAGGAGAACTAGAGTTTACAGATAGAAAGTGGGAGAACATGAGTTTACAGGTAGAAAGTGGGAGAACTAGAGTTTATAGATAGAAAGTAGGAAACAACTAGAGTTTACAGATAGAAAGTGGGAGAACATGAATTTACAGATAGAAAGTGGGAGAACTAGAGTTTACAGACAGAAAGTAGGATATAACTAGAGTTTACAGATAGAAAGTAGGAGAACTAGAGTTTACAGATAGAAAGTAGGAGAACATGAGTTTATAGATAAAAAATGGGAGAACATGAGTTTAATGATAGAAAGTGGGAGAACATGAGTTTAATGATAGAAAGTGGGAGAACATGAGTTTAATGATAGAAAGTGGGAGAACATGAGTTTGAAAACTTAAATTGTTTGAGCAAATAAGAAAAAGTAATTTACTGCTTTTTGTTCTATTTTAAGGGGAGGGGGCCCAAAAAATTTTCTTACGCGCTAATTCATGCCCCCCCCCCCTCTTAGATAATGGTTTAGTCAGCCCCTGGTAACACTCCTCCAATAGAGCATTAGATTGCTTGCATGGCTAATCAGGAATCTCAATTATCATTAGACTCTGAATAGATATTCTAATAATACACTTGCATAAAACCAACCGTTTAAAGGGGAAGGGACTGCGCATATTTTTTGTTTAATTCTTAAATACTGTTTATATTTTGTTTATATATATATGCTTCTTCGGTTAAAATGACCCAATGATATTGATCGTTAAAAATTTAGGAACCGTGATAATATAAAATAATATGATAAACATTTTCTCGTCAATTTTTAAAGAAAATAAATTTTTTCTAAAAAAAATTGGTTTCGCAGATTTGTCGCTTTGGAGTTGGTACAAAAAGCCCAAAAAACGCCTAATGCAACAAAACGCCCAATTACAAAAAGCCCAATGCTACAAAACGTCCAATCTTACATAACGCCCAAGTACAAAACGCCCAATCTTACATAACGCCCAAGTACAAAACGCCCAATCTTACATAACGCCCAAGTACAAAACGCCCAATCTTACATAACGCCCAAGTAAAAAACGTCCAATGTTACAAAAAGTCCACTTTTTATGTGAAAAAAAAGACGGTAATGTTTTTTTTCAAGAAAATTCGCAACTTTTCTGTTGAAGTTCCTCAAAGGTCGTTTTCTCGAGTCTCGAGCTGCGGCAAGAAGTTCAAATACATCTCATCTAAACTTTCATTTTAAAGAGAATACTTGGCGCCTTTATAGCACCTTCAGTGTTCAAGTTACATCTTGAGTTATGAAAATAAATATATTCTCTTTGATTTGGGAATACTAAAAATATTTTTTCTTGTCTACGGCAATTGCTGAACACTGGAGAAATGACTATGTTGGCATGAACACTTTTAAGAAAAATATTACAACGAAACTGTCTTAACCAACCTGAAATAATACACACACCTTTTAACTTCCAAGTATTTCTTAGTTTTTCGGAATTTGGGCGGTTTTTTGAGATTTCGGGCCTTTTGTTGCAAAGGGAGTCTTTTTTTTGCCGTTTTGTTATTGGGCGTTGTGTTTTGTTACATTTTAGCTTTTCACACATAAAATCCGAAGCAAACAACATTTTTTGAAGATTTTTTGTAAAACAACGATAATCCCTTTTTTTTGAATCACACTGTCCTAAACTTCAGTACCTGGACAAGTCCCTTAATGTGGAAATTAACTGTTTACATTTTTCATTTTTGCAAAGTTTTTATACTTTCTGAAAAAGACACTTTTTGCAAAATATCTGTTTGTTTTACAAATCCGATTCCATTCATGACTCAAGAAAATTAGAATAATGTCGGTAGTAAAGATTTGCCTGGAAAAATGCTAATATTAGACAGTATTATTTGACATTTTGTAATTCATTTTTTATTTGTGTTTACAGTTGCCGGGCCCTACCATATACTTCAATAAAAAATTGTATTATGAAAAATTGGTTTTAATTGATGTTAATATTTCTTTATTTGAAAAATGAAATGTTCTCAATATTGCTAACTAAATTAGTTAAAAATATAAAAAACTAGAAAAATGTGTTAATAAGATGTTAATGTTGTGAATAAATGATTGTACATATAAGAGGTTCAGGTTAAGTTTCTATAACGCTACAACAGAAATTTTACCCTACAAAGCAAATGGTTTTTAACTTCTTGTATTAAAGGACGGCCGGTGTTAAAAAAAACTTATAAAATTGAGCCGAGGTCGAAAAAAGGTTATTTAGCCGACTAATGAAAATTATAAAAAAATCGTATTGTAAATAAGTGATCCAGCCATGAAACAATGCGATTTTCGACCCCCGGCGAAAATAGTTTTAGTAATATTGATAGTGAGTGATAGTAATAAAAATAATGATAATAACAATGATAATCATAATCGATCAACCATCTATCCGTCGAAATAATATTTTTTGTTAGAATTTCAAAAACATTAATAATTCCGAAAAAATTATGCGTATAATAACACGTTTTATGAATACCAAATATTTATTATTAGTACCATAAAGAATTTAAATGATATTTAGAACAAATTTTAGAACTAGCACTCCCAAATTCCACATATTTTAGGAATTCTTGGGATGAAAACCTACAAATATTTAATGGCGTTGATCCTGTAATCCTAATTACCATTATTAACACTATTACAAATAGTAAAATTATCGTCCTGGGACCGAATTTAAAGAATTAGAGCAGCGGCTTAAATTTGTTTAAAGAAGACATTTCGAAAAGTGCTTCCACTTAAAATTGTATTCATTCTTTCAAGATTTAAGCCGGCGATCAATTGAAACTAGTATTTGGCAGAGCCCAGGCTCAAATTCATTAAATTCGGACACTCAATTTTACATGTAGCTTATCCCGTTATACTAAAGTTAGTGAGCTTTGTCCTGGCACCAGAAGGGTAAAAATTAGTTTTGAATCGATTTAAATCTGAAATTTTTCAATAACTACACAATTTTCTGAGAAAAGTCATTTATTTATATTTTATTGTTATTTGTAGATGATTTGATGGCACAACGAAAACGTTAACAAATTAATAACTAGAAAAAAATATAAACTTCATGTACAAATATATTAAAGCTTGTTTAGCAACTTTGCTGATTAAAAAATGGCCGGTTTAGATTCACATTTGGACGTTTTCAACGAACATTTCTAAGGCCACAGTAAAGGGATTGTCCAGAGTTTTCAATAAATAGACGAGAATCCAATTATTTAACAAATTTGAAGAAAAATATTCATTCGAAAAAGCAGAATTTTATGACAATTTTTGCATACAATTTCAATTCGATCTATTCAACATTGGAACGAATAAAAAATTTAAATTTTGTCTTACAATTTTATTTTGAAAATAAACTAACAGAATATAAGTTGATTCTTTTTATTAAGTTAAGTCGGTAAAACAAATTGTCTAATCCCTATATCTTTGAAACCTGATGATGTCAACCTTTGATATTTTAAACTTAAATTTTTTATCTAACAGACTGTAAGATTTGAAATATCGAAGGTATACGATATTTGGTAGCAAAGACAAAGAAATTGAAAAATAAGAGTCAGTGGCAATAATCTCTGGAAAATACCACAATTTTAATATATAAGTGAAGATCAAAACAATCTTCAGGATTACATTTTTTTGTACGAATATTTGATGATACGTTAGCTACAGTACTGTACATAGTTAAATTATATTATTGTACTCTTGATTGTATAATCAGTGCCAAGACAAAAATATTACACGGTATATGCAAAGGTAAAAACCCCCAGATGGACATTTCATAATTTATAATTAACCCTAGAAATATTTAGAGGGAGTCGGGAAAACTTATCGACTTTTTCGGGGCAAAAGTAACTTTTTTCTTATTGCAAAGAGTCCGAAATAGTATTTAAAAAAATAAAAAATAAATATTTGATCTGATCCATAATTTACCAGATTCTTNAACCATTTTGACAACAGTTGCCCAAATTAAACTAAAAAAATTATTGAGATTCGCAAAAAAACTGCAAATTTTATAAAATGGCGGTAATTGATCACTCCTGAACCATAACACCAAGCTTTGGTTCCAAGCAGGCAATCTTGATCAGAGACTTCTTGATCCTAAGAGCTGGGAGTCGAACATTTGAATTCTCATGCCAACATTCCTTCATGAGCCGAGCTAAACCAGCCAGAACCTACGGTATAATCAAAGGGTCAAGCTATTTCATTCGTTTTTATATTCTAGAATTTTCGGCTCTCTACTTGGTCTTGTATATTTTGTTCTCTATCAATACATCTAGTTCTTGACACAAACTCTGATTTTCAAATCCCTATATCTTTGCAACATAATGTCGTAGACCTTGCACATTTCAAACTATGAATTCTGTGAGAGAAAATAATCATAAGTTTTGAATATCAAAGATTGTCACCATCAAGTTGCCAAGATATAGGGATTAGAAAATCATAATTTCAGACAAAGACTCCAATCCTTAAATCTAAAGAGAATTCCTTTTAAAGAGTTGCGTGGCCGATGTACAACAGTGCCCTTAAAACGTGTTCAATTCTGTAGATTTGAATAAGCCTCTTTTGAAAAAATAAAGTCACTTTTGGAGAAACCACATTGTCAACATCTAGATAAACTAGGATATCTTCATCATTTTTGGAGAAACCACATTGCCAACCTCTAGATAGAAAAACTAGAATATCTTCATCATTTTTGGAGAAACCACATTATACACTTCTAGATAGAAAAACTAGAAAATCTTCATCATATTTTGTCAGACAAAGGTTGTTTGTTAATCGGAATACCACTAAACAATAGTCGTAACCAGAAACTCGACATTCGACACTCGTAACTCGTAACTCGTCTCTCGTCACTCGTCACTAGTCACCCGTCACCCGTCACCCGTCACCCGTCACCCGTCACCCGTAACTCGACACTCGACAGTATCGACTTAAATTATATAATGCTTTTGATGCCTTTAAACAAAACAAAAAATACAAAAAACAATCGTTTAAGCGTCCATCTTCCGTGAGAGTTAACATTTTGCATAATTAGAAGTCTAGAACTTACAACTTTAAACTAAGAGAGCCTCTTCTAAAAAGCCAAAATAAAACTTAACTGCTTCAAAAAACGAATTCAAAATATTGCTCAACATTAAGCCCGACCTTGATTATAAAAAAATTCCATTTGCTTTTTAAATTTGCTAGATATTTTCAATCTGGATCCTGATAAAGGATCCTCGCATTTTAGCACATCTGGTACCAGATTGAATTACTAGCGACACATAATTGAACTGCGTAGAAGTTTTGTTCTCTTTTGCGCCGGGTCTACAAGGTTAAACTAAGTTTGGCTATTTACTAAATCTGGTCCCTGGTATTCTCAGAGAATCCGGATATGGATTCTAAGGCATACTCATTACTCAAGGGGGGGGGGGGCACTAGCTTCTCCCAGGATCGATTAAATCTAAGGTTTTCAGGGGTGTATATGGTGTTGAGTCTCCCCCCCCCCCGGAAAGAAAATGTTCAGGCATACCCCTGACAAAATTCTGAGTATGTCCCTGATTCTAAGACTACCCAGGCCGAATTTTAAGAATTTAAACCGCTGAACCGCCAAAAACCGGTTCCAATTGAGCGCCAACTCAAATTCTCTAAATACTCGATTCAAATTTGAGACGCGGCTCAAATTCTCCAAATTCGGCCTATGGTAAGATAAAGATTATTACCGGATCATCTTCCCACCGCTGGGGAACCTGTGGTCTGAATCCATCAATACAGACGACCTTCCTCATATCCTCAAACCCAGGGTCAGGGAGTACCTACAGTACAGTACATACAATACTAAGTACAAATACAAATGTTTGTATAGATCAAAGAACTCGTGGATACATCGTGTACTTTTTATGTTTTTGCTTGAATTGATAAATGATAATGCATAACTTACTTTCCATTAAATGCTACTATATATTCGGTTCAGAGATTCCGCTGAACCCACCAAAAGCTTAATTGAGGATTGACTGGGTGGGAAAAAAGAATATACAAATAGAAACTAAAAACGTAGCGTTAACATTGGCTTTTGTTTACCTAATTCTTGTTTTTAATAGATCGGTGAAAAACACCTTTAATGTAATGAGCCATATAAAAGCAATAATCACCTTCAGCTTTCCAAAACTGCTGAGAATAAAACCTAAATAAAATATGACAAAACTCACCATTTCATAATATGGAAGAGCGTATTCTTCAACTCCTTCGTGCGTCATACATCTTCTTGTCGTCTCCCACATAACCAACGCAAATGCGTACACGTCCACCCGACGGAAAGATTCAAACAGTTGCATATTCATACTAAAAATAACAAGAAAATTGTCATAAATAAAATCATGCTTTTTAAACAAACAAAAAATACAAAAAACAATCGTTTAAGCGTCCATCTTCCGTGAGAGTTAACATTTTGCATAATTAGAAGTTTAGAACTTACAACTTTAAACTTTAAGAAGCCTCTTCTAAACAGCCAAAATAAAACTTAACTGCTTCAAAAAACGAATTAAAAATTTTGCCCAACATTAAGCCCGACCTTGATTATAAAAAAAATTCAATTTGCTAGATATTTTCAATTCTTAAAAAGATAAAAATATGATTCCGAAAATGAAGATTTTACGTTTTATAAAATGTTTTCCATTTAATAACTACGAATCAATTTCAGAACAATTTCCAACAAATCTACTTTAGCCATATCTTTTCAAGAATTTAGCCCCCCCCCCCCCTCCAAAAAAAATAATAATGACGAAAAATGATGATAAGTATAAATATAAGTATAAATACCACAAAACTATGATATTACCTCATATCCAATATTTCTGGGCTCATGTAGCGTTTAGTGCCTACTCTGGGATTCTGGGGAATATTCGTTTCTCCCGTAGCCTAACATAATTATGATAAATAAATCAGTTTCTCCCCTAGCCTAACATAAGATACATAAATCAGTTTCTCCCGTATCCTAACATTACTATGATAAATCAATCGATCAGTTTCTCCCGTAGCCTAACATAAATATGATAAATAAATCATTTTCTCCCCTAGCCTAACATAAATATGATAATTTTCCCGTATCCTAACATTAATATGATAAATCAATCAATCAGTTTCTCCCGTAGCCTAACATTAACATGACCAATCAATCAAACCAATCAGTAAAAAATAATAGTCAATCAAATCAACCAAACAAAGAATCAAATAGTCAAACAAATTTATAATTAGTTTTACTATGATCAATCAATAAATAATTCAACCAATCAATGAACCAACTACATATAATAACACACAATAAATAAACCAATCAGGCGATTAATCATCTCGCACATTTCTTAGATGTTTGGATCTAATGGATCTAATCTAATGGATCCTGATCTCTCTTGGATTTACAACAAGGATTCAATAATTTTAAAACAATTCCAAGATTGATATGAACCCTTAGTGCTTAAAGCAAGGTTAAAACATAAAGCTTTCAAGGTTACCATGTTTGTCTACAAATCTTTAATCTTTCTTACAAATTACTTTTTTTACTACTTAACATTTTAAGATAACCTTGTAGGTCGTAAAATTAACTTTAGAAGTAATATCTCACTTCACTATCTATAGTTTCAAATTGAGATATAAAAGAAATAATGTGTTATGCATCAACAAAGATGGCATTTATTTACTTGTTAAAAAGATAAAAACAGATTTAGAAAGTACAAAAAGCTCGCAATTAATTATAATTTGCGGACATTATTCGTTCCATGACAAGTTTAGGAGGATACAATAACATTTAAACAAATCATAATTTTTTTTACTTAAAAAACCTAAAATTATGTGTGAACATTAAACGTATTATTAACTATACTTGTGTATGTGTGATCGTATTATAAAATCTACCTGTATATCTATGATTGTATTATACACTTCACCTGTGTATATGTAACCAAATTATAAAATCTACATGAGCATGCGTGACCGTATTATAAACTCTACCTGAGTATGTTTACCGTATTATAAAATCTACCTGTGAATGTGTGACCAAATTATAAACTCTACCTGTGTATGCGTAACCGTATTATAAAATGTACCTGTGTATGTGTGACCGTAATATAAACTCTAGCTGTGTATATGTGACCAAATTATAAACTCTACCTGTGCATGCGTGACCGTATTATTAATTCTACCTGTGTGTGCGTGACCGTTTTATAATCTACCAGGGCCGTGTATGTGTGTGCCCGTATCATAAATTCTACCTGTGTGTGTGTGACCGCAAGCCCGAAGTCTGCAATAACACATGATCCATCTGCGCGAACCAATATATTCTTCGACTTAATATCCCTACATAACAATAAAACTAACAATTGTTACAAAAATTTTAAATATAAAAATGTGTAGTGAAGAATAGCCACATGATCCCTACATAACAATAAAATTAACAATTATTACAAAAATTCTAAATGTAAAAATGTGTAGTGAAGAATAGCCTGTAGCTCCCAGCCACCCCCTTCCTACCCCCCCCTCAAAAAAAATTAAGAAATAAAGAAATTGCGAATGTTATTGTTAAGTTTAGCCGATAAACGATTAAAGGTGAAATTAAAATGCATTAAAAAGGTTTGGACACTGGACAGTAAATTTAGAACAATAGGGACAGAAGGGTACCAATGAGATACAATGATTAAAAATTGGGGGCCACCTTCAAAAAGGCCAATAGGACCTTTAAATATTTGAAATAATACCTGTGAGCAATTGCTGGTTTGCCTTGGGTTCCAAATATCTCTGTATGCAGATGAACCAGTCCAGTTATACATGATATCAAAATCCTAGGAAAATCATGCTTGTTCAGATAATCTTTTTCGAGAAATTGCAAGAAATTTCAAGAATTACACCTCTACCCCGAAAAAAAAAATTCATGTCAATAAAAATATTTTACTTGATAGTTTCCATCTTAGTAAGCGCAGTTCTGTTGAGATGATCATAAAGAGAACCCAGTGGATGGTAGTGAGTCACCAACCAGAGCTGAGTACAGGAGTTTCTACTTGTACAATCAGAACCAATATATCCAAGAATATTCTCGTGTCTGAAATATCAACGCGTTAACGGTTCATCAGGTTTTTATCATTAAAAAAACATAATCTAGCAAAATATTTATTTTTTTAAATGCTTTTTGTCTGAAAAAAGTGCGTTCTAATAAATGTGACCATTAAATAAAGACCAAATATAACGTTTAATTTGTCTACCTAGTAAAAAAAAAGTTTCATTGTAAACTGCAATGATAACTTTTCATGGAATGTTTGATTCACAATGGTACCCGGTTTATCAAATATTTTTGAGATATCATACTATTTCTCTATGAAAATTGTATTTTTTTTTAAATTGTTATGTCTGTTAAAGTAATTTGCGTATTAACAGCCACCAAGACGATGGAGGAAACTGTTAGAATTCAACAATTTGTTAATAAAGAAAAACAGTTTAAAGAGTACTGTTGTGAATCAGACAATCTATGGAAGGTCAAGTGAAGTTACGACTTCACTCCCATTAAGTAAAAATGTGTTCAAACCTAAGTAGTGTTGTACTATAGATCTCAGTCTCCCGAATCCACGAAGCTTCGTCTCTCGAGAAGAATATTTTAACAGCTATACTTTCTCCGTGCCATATTCCTCGCCACACCTCACCATACCGACCCTTCCCGATACATTCACGCAATCCAACCTATGCATTCACGTTTTATTTTGCAGTGTTTAGCATCCATTTATTTTTAATATGGATCATGATCCTGGATCCGCACTAGAAAAAATGGATCTGGATCCAGGTCATAAACATTTCTTTAACATTTACTGATTTTTTTTTCACAAAGAGGAATTTTCAAGTTTTTTTTCATTAAAATTTTATGAGCCATTCAGAGGCAAGGACATTTTTGATAGTCTTTTTGTTTAATAGTTCAGATTCTGGGTTTGAGAACAACAGATTTTTCTTTGCAGTTTTTGGTCGATATTTTGCCCCTTGGATCTAGATCCTGATCCAGGAAGCCAATATGTTGAGGATATAACGAATCCGAATCCTTAACACTATTTTTTTCCTAACAAAACACAATGATAAGTACACATCTAAACTGTGGTTATCTTAAAATATGAAGACTGCTTGAATTCATTTTGAAATTGAAATAACTATTTTCAAAGATAAACCCTCTTAAAATTAGTATTCTAATCCAGTCCATATCACAAAAGGGCCGGGAATAAGGGCAATCTCTTCCCCCAGGAATATCAAACATATTTAAGCACCCCCTCCACCCCCCAGGAAAAAATTCATGCCTGTAAAGTAAATAACTTGACAGGAATTTTAAATAACATTTTCCAAGGTTGCCCAATTCATGGTAATTTATGAAAAAGTAAGTTAAGTATGTCCGGTATGTTTCGGAATTTTTAACGTTAAGTCTATTTATAAACGATAATAGAGAATAATAATACTTATGATAAATGGTTCGAATGTGAATTTGCCAAATGTCTCCTAAAATTTTGATATTACTAACCAAATTTTTAGTCTATTTTTCCAATTTTATCATNCTAATAACACTAACCTGCTTAGCTAATGTTCTCTGTACCAGGAATGGAAGACCAGAGCCTGAACCAGACGTCATAGAATGATCAAATATTTCCCTAAAAACAATAATAAAAGAATGCTTAACACTGTTTCATACACAAGCATTACTTAATGAACTAATATTTGAATAATATTTTCATCAAAAAATAAAATCCAAATCTTAGGCGGGAACAAAATGGAACTTAATTTTGCAAGCATTGATGCCCTTTACGAAACCTTTAAGTGTAACTAATTTTGCTTGCAATCTTATTTGTTCACCATCATAGGGTCAGACGACTTTGGGTCAAACAACATTGGGTCAAACGACCTAGGGTAAAACGATATAAGGTCAAAAGACAAACGGTCAAACACGTGACAAAAGGTAAAACGACAAAGTGTCAAATTGGGGAAAAAATAGGTTATGTATTATTTTAGGGTTAGGTCGGATTAAGACTATTTCTGAGCCGAGCGCTGCGGCTAGGACAGGCTAGGGGGCCGAGCGCTGCGGCTACTAGTTCTAATGAACATAAATCGTTTTACCTTATGTCGCGTGTTTAACCATTTATCGTTTGACCCTATGGCATTTGACCCTTGGTCGTTTGACCCTACCTCGGTGAATTATCTTTTAGATTACATCTAATTTTGCTTGTAATCTAAGCTTAAAAATATTTTTTTTTCTCCTAAGGTAAAATATTTATTACCGCCAAATTTTATTCTTTTAAAATAATGAATGACTTAGCTGACATTTTTTTAATACGTTTAAAACGGTAAAAAGCCTTGTTCATGTCTCAATAGCTATTTTCCATCTTAGTGTTAATTATTATTTCTCCTTGAAATCTCTCATCAAGCTTTTAGATAATAAGGAAACAAGAAAATATATTACTGCTTTTACTTTGTTCGATCCCTAAATGGAGGCAAATATTTTGAAGACACCCCTCCCCCCCCCTCCCATCTTTTACTATATTACCATATATCCATCGAATTCCTTGCACACCTTTTAATCGTTTTTGAACTTAACAAAATTAAAAGAATTGGAATTATTCCTACAGTAATATTTATTATACCACATTCTTGTCGGATTTAATTTTCCCTCACGAGGATTATACTTTTCTATGTGATATTTATATTGTATAAATTTTAATCTTCGTGTAATAAATGATTTGATTTGATTTGATTATGCGTAGGAAGTAAGTGCGCCTTTCGGTGAATAATCAAAATTATTCCACGGTTTTTCTTTGAATATTATAACAATAATTTTGACTATCACATTTTCTTCCTATGCATAATATACTATTATGTAAAATGGTTATGTTTCTCAGGAATTTGTGAGCATCAAAAAATGAACCTTTCATTTTTTCGATCAAAAATTACTACCTAGAACTGAAGTGGTTTACTTAAGTGGTTTACCAAATCCAGAGTAATGGAAAATGATTAACAAAAATCTTTCTTTAGAATGAATACATTTCGCTAGAACTGTGATAAGTACTAAATCCTAGAAAAATACAAAGAAGTAGCAAGATCTGCAGAATATAAAACAGCTTCATGCTCTCGTCTCAATGCAGCTTTAATTAAAAAGAAATATCTTTCCTTTTTTCAATCAAGCTGAAGCTACATATTGATCAATTAAACTTTTCTAAACCCACTAAAATTACACGACCTTTTTATAAGATAAACTTCTTGAGAAACCCAAGGATAGAAGATAAACTCCTTAAAAAATCATGGAAAGAAGATAAACTCCTTAAAAAACATAAATAGAAGATAAACTTTTTAAAGCAAACCATGGATAGAAGATAAACTCCTTAAAAACCATTGAGAGAAGATTAACTCCTTAAAAAATCATGGATAGAAGAAACTCCTGAAAAAAACAAGGATAGAAGATAATCTGGTTACTACCGGAGTGTAGAATCTCCTGCTGCCTGAGCTCTGAGTCCGACCATCTCGTCTTGATAATCCAGATCAACTGCATTCAGTTCTGCCATTCTCTTCCTGTGCCTATACCTCATCACAACTAGTATAACTGTCACCAGTAGTCCTGAATATGCAATGTGAGTAATATAAAACAATAACAAACAAGTTCGCAGATTTCTTCATGTTTTTTTCGTGGATGTTGCAAATTTTACAAAACTCTAAATTTAGGAGAGACAATTTTTGCAATTCTTAACATACAATAACCCTTTCCTGGGGCCAAGTGAGTTGCCACAAAAATGCTGGGCCCGATCGATTCAGCCGTTTATTGGATACAAACAAACCAATAATTAAGTAAAGTAAAAAAATAGATGCAGGATGGGCGGATTTTTGGGTAACTAATAGTATGGTAACTAACATTTTGGTAACTAACAATTTGTTAACTAAAATTTGGTAACAAATAAATTGATATCTAAAAATTTGGTAACCGGCAATTTGGTAAGCGACAATTTGGTAACCGACAATTTAGTAACTAACAATTTTTATAATTGAAACTTAAGTTTTTTAAATCATTGTTCGTATATTTATTTGTTGCTGAAGAAAGGATTCGGGATAGGAGAAACCTACATGGGCTATCGCCAAGTGGAATAAGTTTGATCAACTTGTTGTTGAAGATTTTGTTCTGACCAACAATGGAAATGAAGTTTTAAATTCATCTTGGGTTCCCAGTCTTCCAAAGAATGCCACGGTTTGGAGTGTGATTAAATGCTTCCCGAAAGATGCTAGAGTTTACGGATGCAGAATATCTGAGTAATATCCACCAGTCCAACAACAGCTGCAGAAACAAACCCAGACTGAGCGAATGAGACAGCTCAATAACATTTGCTCCAAATAGGATGAATCAACTGTAGCGGAGTACCTGGATGCAGTTAATGCGCTTATTTCCTCATAAGCATGTAGTTTAAATGTAATCATATGTTAAAGAAGCAAATGATGTATGAAAGTTTAATAAACCTGGTGAACCATAAAGCTTTGAATAATCCTGCTTTTAGAATTTTATTGTAAACCAAATTGTCAGGTAACCAAATTGTTAGCTACCAAATTGTGAGGTTACCAAATTATTAGTCACCAAATTGACAAGTTGCCAAATTTTCAAGTTGCCAAATTTTCAAGTTACCAAATAGTTAGTTACCAAATAGTTAGTTACCAAATTGAAAGGTTACGAAATTGTCAAGTTACCGAATTGTTAGTTACCAAATTGTGAGGTTACCAAATTATTAGTTACCAAATTGTTAGTTACCAAAATGTTAGTTACCAAATTATAAGTTACCAAAAGTTTGAGGTTACAAAATTATTAGTTACCAAATTGTTAGTTACCAAAATATTAGTTACCAAAATATTAGTTACCAAATTTTTAGTTACCAAATTGTTAGTTACCAATTTAGTAGTTACCAAATTGTTGGTTACCAAATTGTTGGTAACCAAAATGTTAGTTACCAAATTATTAGTTACCAAATACCGCCAATCATATAAATACGCATCATATAAACAGGAAATAATTTTCAAGATTTAGGGAAGAAAAACTAAAACTTGGCAAGTTTTCTCTCTCAACTCTTGACAAAAATTTTTACCTAGAATGGCTACAGGGCATATAACAGCTAGAAGCAGTTTGATTATATGACTGTTCTGCTCTGTAGAGACAGGAACAGGTTCCTTCTCAACAGTTGGTACGTCAGGCAGTGCAGGCCAATCTGTTGCATTGTTGCACATGGAACCTAAATAAATAGATATTGAAAAATAATCGGGGTAGATATTTTTAATTATACCCCCCACCCTGAGAAATGATTTTAAAGGCTTTGAATTGGAAAATCTTATAGCATAAATTATGTCGGTTTGAAGACAATAATATAAAATAAAACACATTTGAAGAATTATAATAACTAACAGACAAGCTTTCTAAATATCAAAATAACAGCAAATGACGATAATTAAAGTATTTTTATATTCTATTTGAAGAATATGTCAGACGGAAAACGAAATAATGAATAAACCTTTATGAGTCTGTACAGTAGACTCTTAGAAAAATACCGGAAAGGATACTAAAAATAATGATGCACCAATAATAATGATGATACTACCTTGACAACAATCTACAGCGTACTGAGCAGATATTCCATGCTTTTTTTGTACATGTCTTCCGTCATATCTTTCCGTACTGCAGGTTAAGAGAGCCTGTACAACAAGCAATTATTTTTATTTTAAAGTGGCAACGCAAAAAAAAATATTTGTTTTTTTCTGGTTCAAAGGGACAGTAAAGGAAAAATGAAAGGGGGTATAGACTGAAAGCTAATCACTTTAGCTCTTGATCGCGACCCATGAAAGTTTTATCTGATTTTCCTGTCTCGAGAAATTGATATAAAACTGTGTTAAAATTATACGAAAATTCATATATGTAAAATTTTGAAAATCTGAAACTTAAAACACGTGACCAAAACTATCACCAATGGCTGAGCAGTATACTGGTCACGTGTCTCCGCCTGTATCACGTGACCACTTTACTGCACTGTCATTGGTGGAATTTCTGGTCAAGTAATACAGACGTAAAAATAATATTATGAATGAAATCTATTGAAAATAGAAATAACAAATATAAAAGTAAACCTAATTTACAATTAGCTTTCTGTGGGATATCATCGTTTTCAGATTGGTTGCTTATTTGCTGAATATGATCTGTTTAAACCTACTACTTTTATACAAAATTGTATATATATTAATTTTCGTTTATATTTGACACAGTTTTATATCAATTTCTCGAGACAGAAACATCAGATATGACTTTCATGGGTCGCGATCAAGAGCTAAAGTGATTAGCTTTCAGCCTATATACCCTTTCATTTTTCCTTTACTGTCCCTTTAAAGGGACTGCTAACGTAATATCTGCTGACCCTCACTATATTAAGATGCATGTTTGATTCCCTACGGTACCCTTGATACTTTGTCTTATCATAAGTGAAGGAGCTCTCCATGTTACTCTTTTTATAATTTGATTCTGTTCCATAATTAAGGTTTAAGGGCGCCTTTGTAAATCGGGCCTGCCATTCTTTTTATAAAGTGTCACTTAAAATTACACCAACAGTCCCTTAAAATTCTAAATCTTTAATTATTTGAATATTGATCAGGCTCGTTCATACATGAGAGTGGGTAGGTGAGCAACCCTTTGACTTCATCTCTTCTCCGTCCACATCCCGTACATGCGCAGTATAACAAACCACGGCATTCTCGCATATATCCTCTTCATCACAGTCTGGAGCCTCACAGGATACACAGGAGAACCTAGGCATACATTTATGTATGTGACAATACTTTTAAAAGCTGCGGAATATATATTTTTAAATGGATGCCCCCCCCTCAGGGGTGTATTCTTTAATCCACAAGTCACTTAAACAATTTTCGGTGAGAACAGCAAAGACATCTCATTTATTTTTGCTCAGACCAAGATTTAAAGGGTATCGTTGTGAATTGGAGATGATACTCAATGAATTTAGGGGTATCTGGAAATGCGAAGTGCATTGCAGGGCAGAAAAAGTTATTTTCCAATTTTTTATGATTGCTAGAAAACAAAAAAATGACAGTTTATGATTTTTGTTGTTATTCTTCTTTTTACGGTAAAATGTCGTTTTATTTATCATAAAATAGTATTGTATTGAACATTAAATGTATTGATATTAGTCTATTTCAGGAAAACTTCACAATTCTGATTCAAGTGTTGTACTTTCGATGGCAAATACTAAAATATCTATATTTAAATGTTTCTATCCAAAAATAAACAATAGTTTATATGTGAAAGGGAGGGTTGAAAAAAAAGGGGAAAAAAGGGGGAAAAAGGTAAAAAATATTTTTTTTTAATTAAAACAAATATCAAAGTGTGACACAAGTTTCTACATCCCTTTTTAAAGAGCTTTTCAAAAATATAGTTTATAGATCTGTAGCTTTAGTCATAAAAAAGATATGGGCAATTTTAGATTATTTTTTACACAGACCGGACTTTTTACCCTACCCTATGCATAAAAAAACTTGCAAAAAATCCTTTGAATTTCTATTCATTAAAAGTCAAAAAATTTCACGGTGATAGTGTCAAAAATAAGAGTGCTAGGATAAAAAAAAACAGGTCCCCCCCCCCCCAGCCTGTTTAGGTTAAGAATTCAGCAAGTAATAAAAATGAACAGTTACCGAACAATAATGATATAATCAAAAATAAAAGAAAAACTGCTCCGAGTCTAGATGAAGAAATTATTGTTACCTTTCCTGTGAGATCATATTCTCCGGGGTAGGTAGAGCATTTAGTTTCTTTCTCCCAATATCTCCGAAGAAATCATCAAACTCCTCTTCCTCCTCCTCGTCCTCCTCCCTTTGGTTCTCCTCACTGTTCACAACACTTGATCTCGGTTTAGAATTAGGATTTTCAATCTTTTTTATATTAATATTGTGATGGAAATGTCCCACGAAACCTTATTAAAGCTAAGATTGCATAAGTAAGTGTAATAAATAACTTTTGGAAGTTATCTCATTAATTAAAATTGTAAGCAGATAAATATTTTTAGTGAATAATCGTTCCTTAAACTTTTTCAACGCACCTAGTTCACGGAAACTTTATAAAGTCTGGGTTTGAGTTTCGTAAGGTTTTCTATGAACTATATATTAATACTCTAATTGTAACTCTAGTTTGGAGAAGGGTTAGCGTCATGAAACCTAGTTTTCTGGTCTATTTGGAACAAAATTATCAAATATATTCCTAGAAAGGGGGGGGGGGGCGATAAAAACTTGGCCCTAAAACCGCCAAGAAAGGGGTGGGCAGTAGTAATTAGTCCTAGAACCTCCTAGAGGGGTTGGGGTTAAAATATTAGTCCTAGGACCTCCCCGGGGGGGGGGGGGTCATTTATATTTTGATTTTAAAGGTTACATCAAAAAATTTAAATAATCTCGTGTCGCAGTGTCATTTTTTTATGTTTCTGTTTATTCTTTTAAAAGTAAAAATAAATTTTCTCATATTAGGACGAAATTAAAAAAGACAAAATTAAACTCTTTTGAACCCGATCAACTGAATAAGTTTATTGTTTATAAAATTCAGATTAAGATTATCAATCATGCTCATTTGACCGTTAAAAGGCTTTCATGGATTATTTGGAAGATTGGATTACTCTTACAAGAAACTATTTCAAAGTTTTCTCGAAATTAATTCAAAAGTTTTCTAGTAAATAAACTGTTTTGGCTACGCTCAATAACGACGAAGTTGTAGTAAAGAAAAAAACTAAAATATCATTTTACTCGTTGAAAATCTATGTATGATGACGTGGCCTTCAACTTGAATTTCTTTGTCGCATCCGGATTTCCGCCTAGCTTGAAATCTTCCGCCACAATTCTATAAGGTACGGCGGATCTTCTTTCTCTAGCCTGTCGGTAAAGATTCAGTCTAAGGATTACTTCAGGCTTTTCTTTTTCTTGGAAAAGGAACATTCCACAGCGGAGATTTTGGTTCCAGGGGTTTCCTGCGGAGAGCTGGACGTCCTCGGAGCGGAGGTGCAGCTGGAGCTACTGGAGAGTCGAGGAAAACAGGTTTCAGGCGGTCTACTGAGACCTACTGAGACGGAGTCTATCCTGGTTCCAATTTTCTCCGCTGTTCCACAACTAAGTATAGAGGAGCAATGGAAGGTTTGCTGGCATCCTCACAAACAAAAACAAATCGTGAATTCATGAGAGAAGCAGGAAGCTCAGTCGAGGGTGAATGTTGAACATGATGGGGCACAGGAACAGAAAAACCTGTTTTAACTTTTTCCATCTTGCTGATGAATTGAGAACTAGGCAACTCAGGACCAGGAGTTCTCCAGATATAGTTAGAGCAGATTCTGAGACTGAAAAACCTGTTTCTTCCCTTGGAGTGGAACAAAGACCGAGCAAAACCAGAGGTAGGTGAGAAACGGTACTTAAAAGACCCCGTATAAAATGAGTCATTTTAGAACACTATTCCCTGGTTTATTTTACAATTACTATTTTTCATTTTTCTTCGAAATTTACTTGAAAAAAATAGAAGCTGTAGGGAAATGAGTCAAGAAAAATTTACAATCCATAATATGTGAAATTTTTTCAAATCAAAGAAAACTTGTATTTGTAAAAATTTTGGGAATTTATGAGAAATATGTCTTCCTTGACACTTCTCTTCGTGAAATTTATTCATCTTTACCCTTATTTACAAAAATTATTAATTTAGTGTGGGGGGGGGGGATTATTTAGATCCCCAACGATAACTCTTATATCCATACAAACTCAATAAAGTATTTTCAGAATTGAAACTGCTTTAGCAAGCACACCATTAGAGTATTGTCAAGCACTTTCCTGAAGTCATATTGCGCTAGTCTCAAATCTTCAAGAAGACCTTTACTGATCACAGGGCGCCGCTGCTTCGTAGAATCTAAAAATCATATTTTACGTAAATCTAAAGTTTAACATGAGCAAATGTAGAAATGTGAATTGTGTGAGATATGTAACTGAAGTAAACTTGTAAATTCTACTGTATTAAGAATCTAAGATCTGAGGGAAAAATTGATAATTGGACTTCCAAAGCAGGTTTTTTCATCCTTCTTCATGCTATAACTTAAAAACGCATTTTTTCTCTCTAAAAATCATTTTTTTTCTCCAATTCAGCGAATTATATGATAACTAATTTCTAGGGGAAAACACTTTTTTCAAAAGAGGGGGAGAGGAAATTATTTTTCAAGAAAATATACACCCCCGTACCTGTTTCTGTACTGGTATAGCTGTTTGGAAGATGGTAGGATTCTGGTAGAATTGCAGAGGAAAACTTCTCGTCTACACTCTCTGAAAACAATTAAAGTTTAAAGGAATTGAGTTTTTGCCACAAATCCCAATTTTATTAGAACTATTAGAAAAGGAATCTGAAAAAGAGGTCCCGTTATGAACCCCCCAGACCGCCGCCTTTATCTCAACAACCAGATGATGCATACCTTTCATATTTCAAACTTACATTGTTTTATCCACCAGAATTCATAGTTGAAATATCTACGGTCTACGACATTTAAAAATCCGAGTTTGTGGCAAAGACTCAATTCCTTTTCAAAATTTAACATTGATTATTTTGAAACCAATGCAGTAGAAAAGGAATTCTTAATTAACTGAGAGACTATTACAGCTGGGGGGATGGGAGGTTGGGGGCGTTTTATAGAGATAATGTTCCCCTCTTCAGTTCTTTTATGAACTAAAAATAAATGTAAATTTATGGTAAAAACTATCATTTTGAAATCTAATATTTCTCAGCGATTATTTTCAATTAAATACAACAATAAAAATCCTTCAATTATATGCCCTAATGCCCCTAAATGAATCAAATTTATTGTTTGGGAAAATCAAATAAAAATTAAAATTCTAAGAAAGTTTCTAGATTGGAAAATGATATTTCGCGTGGGTTGAACAGAGAAAGTCTGAAAACTAGTTGAAAATAAATGATCTCTCGTTTACGAAGAATATAATTCAGGAAATTTAAACCGTTAAATTCAAGGACTCTCAATCAGGGGGAAATATTGCCAAAAGTATCAACCCCCAACCTCAGAGGGGGGTTAAGGGTATAATTTTCGAAGCTCCGAGAAAAAGATTTTGACCCTTTTTCGATATAGCTATCAAAAATTTCTTTTATTTTGCCCTAAAATAATTTACTTTGGCAAATTAAGCAATTAAAACTTAAAAAACAAAACCAAATTAAAAAATTTTAAAATAAGGGGGAATTGAAGTTTCAAGAACATTTTTACCCCTGCAGGGATAATAATCAAAAGAAAGAAAGGGCGTTAAGTGACGTAGATGATCAAACTTTTAAGACAAAAAGATTGAAATTCATTCACAATTTTTTTTTGATTTTTCATGAATGATAACCTGCAAGAAAATATTTTGGATAAGTCTTGTTGCTTTTTTATTCTTTTAATATTTTACAAAAATGTTGACTTTAATATTTTCTATATCTTTTCTCCTTAAAAAATAACTCAATGTTTTTACTTCAAAAAAAGAATATTCGTAATGACGGTTTTCCTCCCATTGACTTTGTGATTTATTTGAACTTTATTTTGGACTGAATATATCCATTCATGTTTTTCTATAATTAAAACATTAGATTTCAAATTTTCAGTATTTTTTTGCGTAGTAACATGACTAGGGATCCAAGGGATGTAAACAAGATGGAATTGTTATTCCAAATCCATAAAAACAAAATTTGAAAATTAGAAAATTCTAAACATATTTCCATTTCAGATATTTATATTTAACTGAAAATTATGTTTTCAGATACAAATACTTTTAGAATGTTAGTAAACTAATTAAAAATTAAATTAAGATTGTTAATATTTAAAATGTTCTAAATATGTCGGAATCACGTTTATAAATCAAATATTCAATTGTAATTTAACAAAATAAGTTCCGTGTTTTACAATGACAAGGTAGTGAGAAAAGTAGCGGATTCAGGATTGGAAAATATCTTAATATATTGTTTTTATCCAAAGAATTAAAAATTTAAGGCCAAATATATAATTTTTTTTAATCTAAAGTATACTCATTTTCAAGACTTTACCTTTACCTTTATTTAAACTATAAATGCTACAATTTTTTACAGAAAATATTCATTTAATTAATTTTTTTTCTTGTTCCCTTAATGTGCACTTGAAGGAGAAGATCGTTCAGCTGAATTCTTTGATCGAACATTTTCTGTTAAAAAAAGGTAACTTTGCTATTAAAAAGTTGTATTCTTGATAAAAAAAATTATAATTTTGAAAAAAATGGTTATCGTTTAATTAAGCATAGTTATAATTTGGAAAATAAAAATTTTGAAAAGTTGACATTTTTGACCAAAACTTTTTTTCTAGTATTTAACTGAAAATGGTAAGAATTGAGACAGATAGAATACCATTTATTTAATTTTTTTTTGTAGTTATATTTGTGTCAGTTATATTCATGAATTTTTTTTGTAGTTAATTATTCCCCGCTCATAGATGGTAGAATCTAGGATAATACCTTCTCTAGGTGTGGAGATGGTAGGATCTAAGATAATACCTTCTCTAGGTCTGGAGATGGTAGAATCTAGGATAATACCTTCTCTAGGTGCGGAGATGGAAGAATCTAGGATAATACCTTCTCTAGGTGTAGAGATGGTAGGATCTAAGATAATACCTTCTCTAGGTCTGGAGATGTAGAATCTATGATAATACCTTCTCTCTAGGTGTGGAGATGGAAGAATCTAGGATAATACCTTCTCTAGGTGTGGAGATGGTAGGATCTAAGATAATACCTTCTCTAGTTCTGGAGATGGTAGAATCTAGGATAATACCTTCTCTAGGTGCGGAGATGGAAGAATCTAGGATAATACCTTCTCTAGGTGTGGAGATGGTAGGATCTAGGATAATACCTTCTCTAGGTCTGGAGATGTAGAATCTATGATAATACCTTCTCTAGGTGTGGAGATGGTAGAATCTAGGATAATACCTGTGTGGAGATGGTAGGATCTAGGATAATACCTTCTCTAGGTCTGGAGATGTAGAATCTATGATAATACCTTCTCTAGGTGTGGAGATGGTAGAATTTAGGATAGTACCTTCTCTAGGTGTGGAGATAGTAGGATCTAGGATGAGAAAAAATAGGAACACTGTTTTAAGCATCTTCGGAACACTTCTTTCATCGATCAATCAATAAACCATCTTTGTCAGTTCATTGAGATGAAGTTAACCTTCAAACCTTCTCCAGTCTCAAGCTTATTGTAAAAGGGTTCGCTTTTAAATACGTTTCTATTCACCAACATTGGATTTATTTCTGAAATATGAGATATTTTAATTTAAACTTGATTTGTATATATTAGGAAAGAGCAGTTGAGGAGTCTACACCTCCAAACGAAGGCATGCAAAATGCATAAAAATTAGGAGGACTAGGGCCGAATCCAGTAATTCGCTAGAGAAGGATTTTTGCCCCCTACCCCTCCATAAAAAATGTAGTTTCTGTCCTACAGTTCCTTCAAGTTCCAGATGATTTGAGAATATCTATAATATAATCAATGTAGATGACATGTCTACAAGAAAAAACAAGAATGAAATAAATCAAAATTGTTTAAATGATCAGGTCTACTAGAAAAAACAAGATTGAGTTTACACCCTCTGATTAGTGTAGAATGTAGATAACAAGTCTGCTAGCAACAACTCGAATGAGTTTACACCCTTTGATTAATATAGATTACAAGTCAACTAGTAACAACGAGAATGAGGGGGTCTGTCCCAGAGATAGATTTTTGGTAGGAAATTACCAAAAATGGTAAGATTTGAAAATTTCTTTTAAATTTTAATAGAAAAATCAAATAATTCATTTCCTAAAATGTTAAAAAAAAATCACTTTTTTTCAAACTATATTTTCAGAAATTGTTCAGAAACTCGTTTATGTTTGTGATAAAAGTGTACTCAAGTCTGTAATCAGATGTACACAATGACGCCAGCTGATATTGCGCTGTCTGGACTCAAATAAAATATAAAGAATTCTTGTTTCAAAGGAATTTTGATCAAATAAACGAAAATTGACAGAAAAATTAAAAAATTTATACATATTTAAAGCATAGAAACTTAAAAAGTGATTTTAACCTAAATTTATTTAAGATTTTCAAATTCGAGTCCAAAATTGAACATTTAAAAAGAAATTACGAACGGTAAAAATGTCGTCGTTTAAAAAACAATATTTAAAAAAAAATTTATCCGACATGTCACAGGAGGAGGCCAAAGGCGTACTGAGGGGGGCGACAATTCTGTGTACCCCCCCCCCCTCCAAGAGGCCAAATATATTAAACTTACATTTTGTTCCTGTCTTATCAAATGATAATTTGTCCATTTTATGATAATTTCTCAAATTCTTTCATATAGACCATTATTATCAGGGTTTATTTAAAATCGTCTGAGTTTAATTGATGTTTGACCCAGAGTTAAAGAGAGTATTATTTAATCAAGTGAAGTTCAAAGGGTTGGGAAAATTAAGGGGGAGCAAGCTGTTGGAGGGCAGAGGCGCACAAGGGGGGCGGCCGGGCGCGCGGCCTCCCCTAGCAACTGAGAGGTGGGGGCGCCCCCCCCCCTGCAGAATGAACAAAAAGATTGGCGAATATCATAATCACAAAATCATAAAACCAAAAGAGTTACTGTAGCTAAATTGTATTCTTCTATGGTTAATTAGTTTTAAAAAAAAAAATTTATGTTTCTGAATTCTCAAGGCTATAAAATTAAGTAAACATTTAATGTAAAAAAGTTCCGAACTGTATTCAAACTTTGAATTATTTTGCTAAAATATTCTAAGTTTGAAATATCAAAGGTTTACTGCACTCGGTGCAAAGATTTAGGGATTAGAATATTTGAGTTTGATGGCGGCAAAAACTCAGTTCCAAATCTAGAGAACATTCTGAGACTGAATCTGGCAAACTTCTAACTGATTATCATATTTGATTATTGTAACCTGTTTATCTTCTTTAACAGAACTTCTATAAAATCGAAAATGAAATAAGATTATGAATATCATGGTTAGAATGATCAATCATGAATTCAATAACTTCAGGAGAAAGCGTAACATTATCCTTTTCCAATGAACTAGATGATTCAAATTATATATGTATTTTGATGTTTTTTTTTTTTTCAGAATATATAAATGATTATTTCTTGTAATTATATCTGTAATTAAATGAGGTACTAAACAAATTTTCTTTGACGCTCCGCGCGAACACATGAAAAGAATTGATTGACTCATAGTCATATCGTTAATTTTACAGTTGTTGAAAGTATAAATTTTTTTTTAAAAACACAAGAAAAAAAAACGATTTGAATTTAACACAGCCAATTTTGCATGCAATAACTGAATTACCATCTTTAGTTATGTATATTTTTGGTATAATACATAAATAAATTACTAACTGACTTTGTACTTACTTACTTACATTATATGAGTCAGACTTTCATGAGAGGGTTAGAGGCGACGAGCATGCTGAATTTGTATGTTTGTTTTTCTAAGAGAAGAAGAAGGGGGCGGTGTTGGGGTTGATATTGAATATCTACAGAGACACAGACCACACATACATGTATTCTATTCTATCCTAGTTAGATATGCCCAGAGGTGTACACAGAGGGGGGCTAAGCCCAAGCCCCCCACCTGGATCGGTAAAATCTACGGTTTTCAGGCCCAAACGGTTCTAAGAAAACAAATTTAGTTACCATCTCCCTTAAAAAATTCCTGAACATGCACCAGAGGGAAGTTATAGAGATGAGGTAGATCAAAGACTCTGCTAAAAATTGAGCCTAAAAGTCGTTTCTATATTCCCCAGTTCTATTTTCACCAATGTATTTCTTTAGTCCGCCTTTTCAAAATCCTCCAAAAATTCTTGCCTTTAATAATGAGCATTTTTAACGAAACTTTCCTGTTATATTTTTTCTTTAATGGTGGATATTTTTGAAACTAAATCCCCCTATTGAAGAGTAAGATTAATACATTAATCTATGCTAAATTATTTCTTTGCCTAAGATTAAACAGAAGACGACTTTTCCACAAAATTTCTTTACCGTTATAATATTGGAAATTTCTGGTGTGCTCGCTTCTTAACTCTCTCCCGAGTTCACCAATCAAAATTTGAGGCAAATTGATACAGGGGTGCCTGAGTTATGATCGGACAAACAAACAAACTAACAGAGATTACAACTTTATATATACAGATATAGTTTTCTAGTATACAAAAAAGTATTATAAGCAGACTAGTGCGTTAAAACGAAAGTGTTTGAACACTTTGAAAGTTTAAAAAGTCGACACTGCAGTCTTGAAAGTTTTCAAATCAGTCTGAATCCATGTGAATTCTCCTAGTGCCTATAATTCAAAATGCCATGCTGTTTAACAAGTTTTAATTTTAAAGGTTGTCAACTTTTCATTGCATTTTCAGCTTGTTATGATAAAACAACACTATAGACTGTCATAAATTATGAGTGTATACTGTATAGGATACCTGTATCTGTTTATCGTAATATAGTTCGTTTTCGGTTAGATTTTCAGGGTTTGGGACACACAAATATGAGAAGTTTCACAAAATTCTTTATTCTAAACATTTGTTTTCTACCACTATGCCAAATGTTACTTTGCAGAGAGAAAATATCTGAAAAAGAAACAAAACAAGAACAATAGTTTTTTTTTTGGTTCGTTTTTCCAATATATTTCTTTCAGGATAAAATATTGCGAAGATTCAAGAAACAAACTTTAACAGATTACAGTTTTGAAATACTGGATGTTATATTAAAAGTTTTTTAAAAAACCAAGACGATGATTATCTCAATACATAGCTTAGGAATAAATTGCAATGTTTGTATACATTAAAATCAGTCCTAGGAAAGATTTGATGCAATACATTTATAGCTATAAATGAAGGCAAAGTTTTTGTGATAAATGACACTAATTTTTAACGAAAATCTCGATTTCCCTTTATTTGAACCAAAAAAAAATTCTTCTGTTTTCAGAATATACTTTACTAGCCTTAGAGGGCGCTTCGCGCCACTCTTCTAAATTAATTGTGAACATGTTCTCTTTGTGTACATCGTAAAACAAAACAAAAATAATTCGCGGATTTTCACAAAAAAATTCGTGGATTTTCAAAATTTTCTAAAATTTAATGAAGATCGAATTTTGATGGAGACAAATATTTGAAATTTTGATCATTCATAAACCTTTCCTGTGGTCCCTAGATGTCCCACAAAAAATTTGGGCCCGTTCGGTTCAGCCGTTTTGACGTTTATTGGATACAAACAAACAGACAAACAAACAGACAAGCCAAATTTATATATAGATACACACATTTGTAGTTTGACTATGAGCCACATTCCCTTTGACCTCAGAATAAACATTAAAAACAGAAAAAGAAAAGAAAAAAAATATTTTTGAGAAACGAAAGTAAACAAAGGAACTGGGTAATGATTCAGTTTATAATGTCTATATCTTTGCAACCTTTGTAGTATATCAAAATAGGTTTAAACTGTTCCTAATAAGTCAATGTCAAGAATTGGAAGATATATTGGGCATAATATGGGTTGACGGTTTAGCACTGCATAGTGCAAATAAACTGAATCTGGACATCAAAATGTTTAAGCCCTAGACAGACAGACAGACATTTAACTCCTGACAGCTCTAGACGGATAGACATTTAGAAAAATAGACAGTGAGACAGTTAGCCAGCTAAACAAACATATTACGTACAGTTTAAACCCCCCCAAGATAGCCTCTTCCCCCCCGAAACCCCCTCTTTAGATCGGACAGTAAACCCTTAATGGGATGGACCTAAAAGATTTTTGAAAAGATAGATGTATGGGAACTATAGTGCTTAATTTCTTCCCAGCTAAATTAGTAAAAGTGCTTTTATTGGGTCAATCAACTTGCGAATTATGCAAGAGTAATAACCAGAAGGATGGTTTTTTTTAGCTTTTTCAAAAACATTCAAAGAGGTTTTAAAGGCTCCAACCTGGTTAATATATTTAAAGCATATATACTCACTCTCAACTATCCAGAGTTATAGTAGAGTTGTGTTTATATTTCTTCAATTACGTTATTGGTATAACATTCGCCAATATTTAATCCTACAGTGTTGTTCTTTTTTACTTCTTTGTTTTTAAAGGATTCGGAAAAGAAAAGTATTAAGTATAATATTTATGTTTAATTGTTCAAATTATGATCGAAAGTGAAAGTTTACAGGAACAAGAACCGAGACATTTAGTGCATGTGGGCTCTGTTAGTTTATTTTTATAATTACATAATGAAAAGCTTAAAATGGGAATTTCAAAAAAATGGGAATTTTCAGATCAGAATATTCAAAATTCTAGAACTTTATTCTAAAAATATTTACAGATACATTATAATAAAATTAACAAAATCTACTTCTTAATCTTTAAATGTTAAATAATTTGATCCACTCTCTTGAGTTTGATGCTTAGATCGAACTACATGAAACTAGAAGTAGATATTACATAATTTATACAGGTGTATTTACCAATTCGTTAATTAATATTTTATACAAGGTTAAACCACGAAGAATGATACTTTAAGGGCAACCCAAAACTCTTTATATCTTTGATATGGTTTAGTTTGCAGGTCTTCTGCTCTAAGAACAAGAACCAAGAATAAAAGACCAAACAATTATTTCTAAATTCTCATGCTTTATGAGTAACCCTGTTTTTGCAATCTTGGATTTAAATCCTTCATCTGCAGCTGGTGTGACCCTGAATATACACAGATTCAGTGATATTGATAATCTTGGGAATATTCTATATGATTGCGATTTATCAAAAAGTTTGATATCTTGATAAATGTTTCCCAGGATGAACCAGCACTAACAGATCTTATACATTATACAGGCCACACAACATTCAGGCATCCAGGCATCATGGCATGCATAGTCAACACTGAACAGGGAATGCATGGTGATGATCTTGCACGAAGCTTAAGTTTAGATGATGGGATGCATGGAGGAGATTGCATAAACCATGATGACAGCATGCGTGTATGATGATGTTGATAGCACACTATTTCTTGAGATATGATGATAGCACGTTATTTCTTAGTATGACGGCATGCATGATGATGATAGCACGCTTTGTCTTTAGATGATGGCATGCATGGTAATGAGGGCATGGATATTTAACTGTTTAATATTTTTAACTGAGATAAATCAATCAAAACTAATAAATGTACTAAGAGATATACACAAAAGTTTTTATATGAAAAAAACTTTGAAAACTAAAGAAAATATTTAATTTTTATCCTGTTGATATTTGAAGCTGTGTTTAATGATGCGTTGAGATTAAAAAGAATCAATTTTGAACATAAAATTACAGTTAAAATTTAGATTGTTTGTCATTTTTAACAACAAAACTTTTCTGCAAAATACCAAATTTTGAAGAAAAAAATTTGTCCTTTTTACTGTTTTTTTTTAATTTTATATGTTTTGTTACAGAAATACCCAACACAAAATTACAAACTAATTATTTTTGTAAAAATCCACTCTCTTCCTGAGGCCCTTAATGTTTTCTGTTTGTGGATGGGGGAGTGTGTATGGGGGGTGGATTGTATGTCTGTTTGACGGTGTGTGTGTGTTGTTGCAGATGTTAATGATGTGTGTAAGTATAGGTTCTATAGTTACATAAAGGTTTATACGGACTGTCACCTATATGTCTACGTTTACACCGCACACGTAGTTATACTTACAAATATACAGATATACAGAGATATTTCTTAGATGTACAGATATCTTTTACATATATATACAGATATATTTCCCAGATATACAGATATATTTCCTAGATATACAGATATATATCCCAGATTTAAAGACATATTTCCCAGATATAGAGATATATTTCCCAGATATACAGATATACTTCCCAGATATACAGATATATTTCCCAGATATACAGATATCTATCCCAGATATACAGATATATTTCTCAGATATACAGATATCTTTCCAAGATGCACAGATATATTTATCAAATATATAAATATCTGCCACAGATATACAAATATCTTTCCCAGATATACAAATATATTTTCTTAGTATACATATATCTTTCCCAGATATACAGATTACAGATATACATATTCAAGGTTCTGGACATCCCAAATATAATATTATATATACAAGATATAAAACAGATTTGAATGTGTATACTGCTAATTGCTTGAACTGCAGGCTTATCTTTACTGTTTCTCTCAATATATAGAATATGATTTCAGGACGCCGTAGAATGTTATTTCAAAACGCCGTAGAATATGATTTCAGGACGCCGTAGAATGTTATTTCAAGACGCCGTAGAATGTGATTACAGGACGCCGTAGAATGTTATTTCAAGACGCCGTAGAATGTGATTACAGGACGCCGTAGAATGTTATTTCAAGACACTGTAAAATGGTATTTCAAGACGCCAAAGAATGTGATTACAGGACGCCGTAGAATGTGATTACAGGACGCCCTAGAATGTGATTTTAAGACGCTGTAGAATGTTATTTCAGGACGCCGTAGAATGTTATTTCACGACGCTGTAAAATGGTATTTCATGACACCAAAGAATGTGATTACAGGACGCCCTAGAATGTGATTACAGGACGCCGTAGAATGTGATTACAGGACGCCCTAGAATGTGATTTCAAGATGCTGTAGAATATTATTTCAGGACGCCAAAGAATGTGATTTCAGGACGCTGTAAATTAAAATTTCAAGATGCTTTAAAATGTGAATTCAGGACGCCGTAGAATGTTATTTCAAGGCTCTGTAAAATGTTATTTCAAGAAGCTGAAGAATGTGATTTCAGTACATCGTAGAATGTGATTTCAAGACGGCGTAGAATGTGATTTTAGGAGTAGGACGCTCTAGAATGTGATTTCAGGACGCCGTAAAATGTTATCTCAAGATGCTGTAAAATGTGATTTCAGGACGTCGTAGAATGTGATTTCAAGACGGCGTAGAATGTGATTTTAGGAGTAGGACGCTCTAGAATGTGATTTCAGGACGCCGTAAAATATGATTTCATGACGCTTTTCAAGTTGCCGTAGAATGTTATTTTAAGACTCCATTGATGTGATTTCAGGGGGGGGGGGCGGCAGGACCTTTGCACCCCCCTGAGATTCCAGAATAGCTCCTCAATAGCACTTCAGGGAAAGAAAACCTAGTGCAAAATAGGAAAAATGTCTATCTAAAGAAAATTTTTCGTCTGCGTCACGTCTTTTTGTTCCTAAATCTGGATTTTTTGTTCCGAAATAAATCTAGCACTAGCACCAGCCTCACATAAATCCTGTAACCACCCCTGTTTCAGGACACAAACGAATCTTTTACTCTTGTTAATTTAGTCCTTGCTCTCTAGTCCCAGCACATAAGTTTTTAGGTAAACAAATAATTATCAACTATCAAGCAGATTTTTGTAAATATCGATTTTGCATCCTCGACAACGAGTATAATGTTATTTCAAGATGCCGTAGTTCTTAAAATCAGAGTTATAAAGTACAGATTCAGGGTGTCCTGATTAGCATGGGAATTAAATGACGACTTCTGTATCTTCTTTGTTCCATGCAGGATTATTTCAAATTCAGTGATGGTGATGGGCCAAACCTCTGTAGAGTAAAAAAGTAGACGTTAGTTCCACATTTATTGAAAATATATTTCGGTCTGGGTTGACCCTCGTCAGTTCTTGAGATTGTTTCTTTACAAAGATTAAAAACAAAACTGGATTATTTCGTAAGAATAATCTTTAAGTATCACAATAAAACAATGAACACCGAAAACTACTTATAGTGTCGAGATTTCCAAAATATGGTTTATCATTTTTTTACCTACAAATTTTAAATATTAGGAAATTTGTTCAGATTCCAATTTATCAAAAATAAACAAATGTTTAATATCTCCGTCAATTTTGAAAATACTACAAAGGTAGACCACATTTTGGAAAGCTCATTAGCCTTTCATTTCAGTCTTTTTTTGATGCCCTTTTTGGCATTTATCTATCAATTTTTGGAAATCAAAGAAGATTTTAAAGTCGTCTCTCAATTCCCATTTTTATTGGGACACCTTGTACTTACAGTCGGCTTGTATTAACTAGATCGAGAAAAATTTGTCTATAGGAATATAGAACTGGTTTTACACGTTCATTGTGAACGTTCATTGCAGCACAACAATTATACTAAGCATCAACTGAACTTCACGAGTTACGAGAATGCAAAGTCCTATCAGAAATACTGCCTTCTACATCAATAGATCTTGAAAAAGATTAGTTTTGGATCCTTGATAGTTTATGCCTTTAAAGGTTATATAAACGTATATTTTAAGAGACCCTTCCTTTGTAGCGTGACATGTCTAATTCACCCTTAAAATCTTTGTCTCAAGAATGAATGAGATATCCATGTTTTTGCGCATTTCGAATGGAAGAAAACATATGTAGGAATTATGAGAAGTTAACACTTTTCAAGCTAGAAAAAAGGCGTTATATCTCCCACATCATATTGATCAGATATAGGGTACCATTGTGAATCAGGAATGCCACTTTTTTATTTTTTTATGTGGAGGGGGACTTGAAATTACAGCGACAGTCCCTTTAAATGTTGTTAATTGTCTTGACATTTTTTTAAATGTATTTAAACGATATTTTAATATTGGAGTTAACCTTGTTTTTCGTGATGCTGTGTTGCGGCAGGTCTACTGCGCTTTTGCTCACGTGAACACATGCCGTGTTTTATTTGATGAATATCTGGAGTTCACCCGTCACCAGGAGTATTTACGACCTTAAATACATAATTTACTGTTTAAATCAATTAAACATTATTTTTTACATTATGAACGCTTTTTTGTTACTGACAGTATGATGATCTTGAAGCAGATTGGGGTGTAGGTGCAAACAATGATTGAGTACTCTTCTAAAAATGGGACACCCCCCCCCCCTAAGAGAAGAGTGTTAAAAAATCGAGTTTTTCGACAATTACAGACCACAAACCCAAGAAAATCCAGACAAATTCACAGAGATCAAGATTTTAGACAAAAAAAATTAAAATTACGAATAAGATTTAAGACCGGGTCGGCTTTCATGCATCCCAGCTCACTTCGCATTTGCACGCTTTATTTTTACCAACTTCATTGATACTTTTTTGTTGCGAAATCAATAGGAGTAAGTAAGCAAGTAATTATTTTTTCATAAAATAGACCAAAAGCATACAAAATTAAGTGTTTTAGGAGAGAATATTTTAAACCTCTAAAAATTTGAAAAAAATAAAAGGAAAAGGATTAAGTCACATTTTTATTGTTTGCATTACATTTAATATAACAATAAATATAAAATAGGCTTTATGAGTTGTGAAAAAGATATAGGTTCACAAAACGGGCATTTCTATTTGCCCAAATTCTGATTTATTTTTAAGTCAGAGCATGCATTCTGTGGTTCACAGTGACCACTACCAGTTACATCTTGTGCACAACAATGACTACAACTTACAAGTGCTACAAGTGTGGGCAAAAGTCTTCCTGTACCACATGAGGGAAAATTAGGGGGATAACGTGGGGGGNGGGTAATAGATTACGACAAGACCACATACAGCAGAGGACTGAGGACTGAAGAGGACAAATTATGGTCCAGAGGGGACTTTACTTTGTAAAATTAGACCCCCCCCTACCTCTCTTCAAGCTCCCTCCCTGCACCTCTGTTTTTTAAAAAGCAACTCCTTGAGATTTACTAATCCAGGTTAGGTTAGGTTAGGATAGATAAATAGTCACGGGAGGTTGATTTTTAGAATCAGGGGTGTTTCACGGTTTCTGCTCCCCCCCCCCTTGTTCCTTCTTCATCCATAAATACCCCCTGCATACAAGATCTGTTCGACCAGGGGGAAAATAACCCGCATTAATACAAGGAGGGCCTTGTCCCCCCCCCCCCTCCTACCCATTGGAAAGGTGATATCCCCCTCTCCCCCTCTCCTTCTCTTTTCCCCCTTCCTGTCAGACATGAGGTAGAGTAGTGTCGCCTCCAGAATAAAAAAATAAACATTCAATTAAACTTCAAAGTAAAGAAAGTCTGTCTGTTCCAAGGTATAGTGGAGTTTATACATTATACACTATGAGTATACAGCTCACAGCTAATATACATTATACACTAGAGTACAGCTAGAAAGAAAGAAAATCTGTCTGTTCCAAGGTATAGTGGAGTTTATACATTTTACACTATGAGTAAACAGCTAATAGCTAATATACATTTTACACTAGAGTACAGCTAGAAAGAAAGAAAATCTGTCTGTTCAAAGGTATAATGGAATTTATACATTATACACTATGAGTATACAGCTAATAGCTTATTTACATTATACACTAGAGTACAGGTAGAAAGAAAGAAAATCTGATATTTTTACAAGAATATTTATATATTGTTATTTTTATATTTCAAATACGTTGAAATCTATCTTTACACAAACCAATAAATGTCAAAACTACCGAACGTTCGGGCCCAATTGTTGTGTGGCAAATCCATTGAAGGTTTACAGGACACTCAAATTTGCAAAGAAGAATAGAAGCCTAAGAAGCAACGGTTAAAGTTGTTACTAGAAAACGGTCGCTAAGTGCCCTGGAAGCTTAGTTTTATAAAAAAAATTACAATGGAAATCGACCGACATAGGTATGAAAAGGTTACCTGTAAGGCATGAGAATATTATAACGACCTGAAACTATTTTTTAAGATAACTGTCTGAAGGTTAAATTTGGCGTTTAAACTTGAATATTATAGTCTACCAGGCTTTCAGAGCGCTTCACGCCCGTCTTCCGTTTCAATTGAACATTTTCTCTTTGTATACATTATAAAACAAAAACAGACAAAAAAGTTCGCATATTTTATAAAGAAAAATTCGTGGATTTTTTAAATTTGAAGAAAATCTAAGTTTGTTGGAGGCTATTTTTTGAAATCTTGATCATTTATAAACCTTCCCTGGGGTAATGTGAGGTCCCACACAAAATTTCGGCCCGATCAGTTCAGCCGTTTGGACGTTTATTGGATACAAACAAACAGACACCCAAACCGACAAGCAAAGACAAGCAAAGTATATATACTAGGCTTTTAGGGTGCTTCGCGCCCACCTTCTATTTTAATTGTAAATTGTAAACATGTTCTCTTTGTATACATTGTAAAACAAAAATTAGTTGATTTTTAAAAAAAATCGTGTATTTACAAAATTTTCAAAAATCAAATTTTGTTAGAGGCAAATTTTGAAACTTTATTTATAAACCTTCCCTGGGGTCACGCAGGGTCCCATAATAAATTTGGGCCCGATCGGTTCTGCCGTTTTGACGTTTATTGGATACAAACATACAAAACAGACACCCAGAGACAGACAGACAAGCCAAATTTATATATAGATTACACAGCTGTAGCTGTAGAGAACCGTGAATATAACTAGCTAATTTATTAAAAAGTACAGCAAGAAGTTTTCAAGATTTTATTTTTATTTATGTTGCATCAACATTTAAGCAAAACTATTTTTCTTGATAACATCCAAGACAGTTTGCGTGAAGGTTCGAATTTCTATTTTGCAAAGCTGTCTCTATTAAAAAGATGTAAAACTAACAAGATGAAACTGAAGGGTCTGTGTCAACCTTCAACAAAAATATTTAAAAACTAAATATTCCGGAAAATTGTATTTTATACTGTTGAAAAACCGTGTCTGGTTTAGAACTGTTTATTTTTAAATCCAAATGTTGTAAGGATCTTGCTAAAATCTAAATTGATCTGAAGACTGTTTCTAAAACGTTCCTAAAATATCCCGACATAAGAATTAAGATATATTTAACATGTGTTGAGTTGTACTTGGGAACATTGCAATAATAAATCTATTAACTCTGCACAATGAAGTAATATAAAGGGACTGTATACGTATTTTTAAGTGGTCCTTCAATTATAAGTTGAGAAAACACACACCTACTCTGTGCCTACTCATTATAATGTTTAAGGAAGAAAGTTGATTTTTCAAAAAATATTGCAGTTTCGACTTTGCGCTCTAATGGCTCTTCCGTTTTAGTACAATGAATTGAAAAGTCCTGACCGAATAGGAAAGAAATAATTCCACAAATGATGTGATTATTCTAACCTTTTTCTACATTTATACAGGAAACTCAAACTTCTCAGTTACAGATTGATTCCGTATTCCACCTGGCGATATAGGTTTTGAAAATTGAATCTCATGATTATAAAATTTGCATTTTTCTTATCAATTCATGTTTTAAATTCAAATTGTTCAATTTCCATCTCAAAAAGTACAAATTTTATACTTTCATGTTTTCTGCTACTTCCTCTTGTATACAGTCCATTGCCTATTGGGTTTTCTTTTCCCTTATTTTTTTGTTTCCTAAAACTTTAACCTTTTTTTTCTTTGAAAAATGTATGTATGCACTCAAGCATACTGCTTGAAACAGTGTTTAAAAAATCTCTTCATTTTTTCCCCTTACATTCTCTGGTTCCCGGCATCTTTCAGATTGTTTCTTCCTTAGCTAAATATGAGTTTAGGCAAAATATCAAACTAAACCTTCAGATCACCATAGTTTGAGGGGCTTGGACCAGGGGCTAATGGACTCGGCATACAGGAGTGAGATCGTTATATTTAGCAGTTTTGTGTCGTCATCTAACTATCATTCTTTATGGGTATCCCTGTACATAAAATCAAAGTTTTAGTTTACTGTACCGCCCGGAAATTGGGTAAATTATGCAGACACTCAATAGGACTAGCCGGTGCAACAAGGTTGACACCGTCAGACTTTATGTTTAATTTACTTTTACTAAAGGGTCAGAGGTGCGTGATGTATTTCTATTTGACAAAAGCAATGTTTTTGCCAACACCAGCTTGTACGTGGCTACTGTAGGGCACACCAAATTTTATTTTATTTCATAAAAAAATTACTTTGCTTCAAGTTTTAATTTTTTTTCTACTGAAAGAGAAAGAAGAAGCGCGACAAAATATTCACGTTATTTACTCTAGAAGTAAATTGTATGGAATTGATTAAAATCTTTTATGTCTTCAATCATTTAGCAATTTAGAAGAAATGCAAGTTTGATTGAAATCTTCCATGTCTTCAATCATTTAGCAATTTAGAAGAAATGCAAGTTTGATTGAAATCTTCTATGTCTTCAATCATTTAGCAATTTAGAAGAAATGCAAGTTTGATTAAAATCTTCTATGTCTTCAATCATTTAGCAATTTAGAAGAAATGCAAGTTTGATTGAAATCTTCTGTGTCTTCAATCATTTAGCAATTTAGAAGAAATGCAAGTTTGATTGAAATCTTCTATGTCTTCAATCATTTAGCAATTTAGAAGAAATGCAAGTTTGATTGAAATCTTCTATGTCTTCAATCATTTAGCAATTTAGAAGAAATGCAAGTTTGATTGAAATCTTCTATGTTTTCAATCATTTAGCAATTTAGAAGAAATGCAAGTTTGATTGAAATCTTCTATGTCTTCAATCATTTAGCAATTTAGTAGAAATGCAAGTTTGATTAAAATCTTCTATGTCTCAAATACTTAACTTTTTTATTTGAAGATCTATTGAAAAGAATTACATGTTTTGAATTACTAATATCAAATGAATTTGATGATGTTCGTCGCATACTTGATACGTAGAATCAAAACTAGAGAAGCTACAAGGTCACAAAGCCATACAAGTCATTTATCATACATTTTACGATCTCCTTTTGTTTAGTAGTGATATATATAAAGTAATAATGCATGAAATTAACTTTAATTTATCACCTATTTTCTTCCAATATTGAAAATTTGACTGTACTTAGTGTACATTTTATACTTTTCTCGAGATTTTTTTTAAAGAGAAAGTAGAAGCATACATCACGTACTTATTTTTATTAAGCAACTTAGTCTTATAACCCCATTATTTTTCATTTCACACACATTCCATACATATAACATCTATATTTTAATCTTAAAAAAAAAACTTGTACAGCGCGCAGGCCAACCCCAAATTGAGCCAGTTCAGAATACTTTTGAAATAAAAAAGTATCTCTTTATTTTTATATTTTACATTTTTATAAAAATTACGCGAAATTCTTTATTTTTATTTGGAAGGATTTTGAACTGATTTTGTGACTATACGCACTGTATATCTGTCTGTATATCTTTTTATCCCAATTATCAATTTAATTACTTTTTTTTTCTTCATTTCATTAAACCTACACGATTTGAAAAGTATAATCACTTTTTAGGTCATATTATGTATTCATCACTATACTGATATGGATATACACTGAGCTAAAATGTCAAAATGCAATTAGATCTTGTTTACATTAAACTAAAATCTTAATTTTAAATTTGAAATATTAATTTGACACATAAAGATTGATAACTCTGTAATTAGTTATTTAATAAATTTCAAATTTGGAGACATCTAAAAATATTTGAAAATAAAACAAATTTAGAAAAAATGTATACTACAAAATGCACTAGATTTCACGATAAGCAAGATTATCTAATTAAACTAAAACTGAAAATTCAACCTGCCGCCGAAATCGGAGAATAGTTCTGATTGGCCGCTTCATGAATTACCCCGCCATGTTAGACCAATAGAAACTCAAATTGCTCAAGCATTACTTTGTGTAAAGTGGAAAGGTTTATGAACGCTTATTTTTATGCGTAACGTAAACAAAAAGAAAAGTTTACAAACAAATTATAAATCACATTTAATAAAATAAAACTTTTAAATGAAATATGTCACTTTTACAATTATTTATTTTGTGTGTATACAGTTTTAGAAAATGTAATTATCTGTTCGATCTGTGATAATGAATATTTTGCACTATTAGGATCGGGCTGACTTCGAAATGTCGCTAATAATTCGACATTGGTTTGACTTACTCTTGTCCCCCCCCCCCACCCGAATATGAGGGGTTTAACGCTTGATGTTTTTAGTTAATTTAGAACCATCATCATTCTCAATCTAAATCTGTTTTGCAGAAAAACCATTATATAAGAATTTATGGTTTGAAATATGGAAGGTCTACGAAAATGGGTTTCAAAGATATATATATGGATTATAAAATCAGAATGTGTAGGAAAGACTCAATCACTTTGCTTATTAACATAAAATGATAATAAAAACATAATTTGACTACAGGTTATGGTTGGAATTAAAATTGCCATGTTTTGCCACTTTTGGATTAGATTATGGTTATTACTACAGGATGTGATTTTAAACCACATTTAAGGCGGTTTTTAAAACTTTTATTTGACCAGAGCTGAAAACTTTAGAATGGGATATCCTTAATCCTGATTGGTTAATTAATCTGGAGATTAATAATAAGAGGAGAACAAGCACTATTTAATCTGGATATTAAGAAAAAGAGGAGATCAAGCATTAATCCCGATATCCATCATTCTAAAGTTTTCAGCTCAGTTAGGAAATTCTTTATTTTAAATTGGCAACAAGATTTTAGAATATTTGATTCAATATTCTGCTATATTAGAGCTAATGACGACAAAAAAGAACTGAAATGACCCCTTGTAGCATTAAAAACTTTAAGCCTTTTTAAATTATTTAGTGGCTCAAAATCTCACCTTCATCTTTTCAACCTATTGAGAAATTAAGAGATCATAGTTTATATCGAAGGTATACTTCATCAGGTTTAACAAGTTTAAGGATTTGGAAATTAGAGTGTGAGACAAGTGGTCAATTGCTTTGGTCGATATTTTGACAGATACGCCATGAATTAAAACTAAAGTTATAAACAGGTTTGTAAGATAGTCACGAATATTGCTGAAAAGTAAAAACAGATATTTTCTTTTTAAAAAATCCACAATTTATCGTGTTTAATAAGACTTACATTAGTTTTATTGACAAATATACATCTATAAAAAAAACAATAATTATTTAATAATTATCGAGGTCAATTGAACCAAAAAGATTATCACATAAATGCGGATTATTTCAATAGTTTTACATCAAGAAAGTAAATACGGCCTTATATTTGTGAAACATGGAACAAGAGAAAATATCAGAGCTTTAAACACCAAAATTAATATTTTCGCCATGTTTACATTTTGCCGGGTTTTTTTTTTTCATTTCTAGTTCTAGTTATATCTCTGAGCAGGGGTATTAATTTTCTAAAATGGCGAAAGAACATCGAGAACCAAGATGGAGAACCAAGATTGAGAACCAAAATGGAGAACCAAAATGGGGAATCAAGATGAAGAACCAAGATGGAGAACCAAGATGGAGAACAAAAGATGGAGAACCAAGATGGAGAACCAAGATGGAGAACCAAGATGGAGAACCAAGATGGAGAACCAAGATGGAGAACCAAGATGGAGAACCAAGATAGAGAACCAAAATTGAGAACCAAGATGGAGAACCCAGATGGAGGACCAAAATAGAGAACCAAGATTGAGAACCAAGATGGAGAACCAAGATGGAGAACCAAAATTGAGAACCAAGATGGAGAACCAAGATGGAGTACCAAAATGGAGAACCAAGATTGAGAACAAAGATGGAGAACCAAGATGGAGAACCAAAATTGAGAACCAAGATGGAGAACCAAGATGGAGGACCAAAATGGAGAACCAAGATTGAGAACCAAGATGGAGTACCAAAATGGAGAACCAAGATTGAGAACAAAGATGGAGAACCAAGATGGAGAACCAAAATTGAGAACCAAGATGGAGAACCAAGATGGAGGACCAAAATGGAGAACCAAGATTGAGAACCAAGATGGAGAACCAAATATGGCGCCAAACACAATATTTTTTATCACTCTGTTACTTTGGTTAAACACATAAAGAATACATCTAACATTTAGGAAAAACACTAAATAGGACACGTTAAAAACTGTAGACTGGTTTCAGAGTAACCCCCCCCCCCCACAATTTTGAACGTTCGGTACGTGTGCGTTTCAGATTATTAAACTTGCTCTTGCATATTCTTTTAAAATTAATTCAAGTAATTGTCTCTGAAAAGAAAGACTAGAATATTTCTAATAATGATTTTTCATTTAAGAACTAATAAGATAGGGCTAAGGCTGCTTCTTTTCAAGGGATGGACTTGTCTGCATAACGAGGGAGGGATGGCTAGAACTATTGTTTAAACGAGGGCGGGATGGCTAGAATCATCTGTTGAACAAGGGAGTGATGGCTAAAACTGTTTCTGATGGAAGGGATGAAATGGATCCTCTGAGTAAGTTGGTCCCTTGTATTCAGATAGTTTAGGAACTAGGAACTCCTGAGGTTTAAACTCTGATGGACTTAGATTCCGGTTCATGTACTCAGTAACCTTACTCTCACTGTACTCAGGCTTAGAGTCAAGTTTATACCCTGCAAATAAAAATCATAAATTCAGGCTGAAGGAATTGAGTAATTGTCACAAATTCTGATTTTCTAATCTCAATATCTTTGCAACCCAATGTGACCATAGATATTCTAAACTGTGGATTTTTTTAATCAACCACCAGGTTGCTAAGAAATAGGGATTACAAATTTGAGTTTGTGACAAAAACTCCATTTCTTTTTTTAATTCTGAATGACTAGTTTTACTTTAAATGATTTAGCGGCATTTTTATAGTTGATTCACATAAACTTAATGACGGTAACATGTGCATGGCAGTGCAAGCAAAATTATGCTGAAATTTCAAAAGTAATTTTCAACGTATAAAATTGTTGGCGCTACAGGAAGGATGGGCAGGAATAAAAAGAAGGAGGGGAGGAGTGTCTGGGAAGGATGCAAAGTCCGTTATTGATAAGAAAACAAGATGTACATTCAAGTGATGATGGAACATGAACAATCAATAAATCAAGAAGGGAGGATAAATAGATAGATAGATAGATAGATAGATAGATATAGATATAGACAGACAGGCAGATATATAGATAGATGGATAGAGAGAGACAGACAAATAGATAGATGGATATTTATTTATAAACAGATAAATAAAAAGATAGATAGATAATTGAATGTAAAACTAGAGAGATGGAGTAATAAAATAATGGAAAAAAATAGGAAAACAACTGTGAGATTCAAGTTCTAATCTTGGATACGTTAATCAACATAAAACTGTTAAATAGGAAAACTACTGTGAGATTGAAGTTCTAATCTTGGATACTTTAATGAACATAAAACTATTAATTAGGAAAACTACTGTGAGATTGAAGTTCTAATCTTGGATACTTTAATCAACGTGAAACTGAACATTAAACTGTTAAACTGAACATTAAACTGTTAAGTAGATAAACGACTGTGAGACTCAAGTTCTAATCTTGGATACTTTAATGAACATTAAACTGTTAAATAGGAAAACTACTGTTAGACTCAAGTTCTAATCTTGGATACTTTAATCAACATAAAACTGTTAATTAGGAAAACTACAGTTAGATTCAAGTTCTTATCTTGGATACTTTAATCAACATAAAACTGTTAAATAGGAAAACTACTGTGAGACTCAAGTTCTAATCTTGGATACTTTAATCAACATTAAACCCATCAATTTTGCAGTGTTCAGTGTTCACACTACTTTTTATCTTTTATGCACAAGTTAACTTTAAAGCTGCTAGCTAAGATTGCTTAAAGGTCATCTTCCTATTCCACAGTTTAATGATTCCCACTGTATAATGCAACAGATGTGAGAAAATTTATATACTAAGATAATTAAGCAAGTGAACAATTTTAATTGTAGACAAATAGATAACAGAGGATTGAAATTGTGAAAAAGGATGTACAAGTGTGGAAGAGAATAGAAACATAAAGTTGTGAAAAAGGATGTACAAGTGAAAGAGAATAGAAACATGAAATTATGAAAAAGGATGTACAAGTGTGAAAGAGAATAGAAACATGAAGTTATGAAAAAGGATGTAAAAGTGAAAGAGAATAGAAACATGAAATTGTGAAAAAGGATGTACAAGTGAAAGAGACTAGTCACATGAAAATACAAGTGAAATAGACTAGAAACATGAAAGTACAAGTGAAAGAGACAAACATGAAAGTACAAGGGAAAGAGACTAGAAACATGAAAGTACAAGGGAAAGAGACAAACATGAAAGTGTGAGGGGAGAAGAGGAGAGGGTATGGTGTGTGTGTGAGGGGAGACGAGGAGAGTGGATGGTGTGTGTGTGAGGGGAGAAGAGGAGAGGGTATGGTGTGTGTGAAGTACAAGTGTAAGAGACTAGAAACATGAAAGTACAAGTGAAAGAGACTAGAAACATAAAAGTACAAGTGAAAGAGACTAGAAACATGAAAGTACAAGTGAAAGAGACTAGAAACATGAAAGAACAAGTGAAAGAGACTAGTATAGAAACATGAAAGGATTGTCATATTAGAGTTTTGTCTGATAAAGTGAAAACCTAATTTGAATCCATTACTTTGAAATTTATATCTTACTATTTACAGGATAGAGAAATGGAAAAAATAGACAGAGAGAATATATAGATAGATGGATGGATAGATAGATGAATAGATGGATAGATTACCAGATAAGAATATGGATGATGTAAGGATTAACATGTGTGATGCTTGGTCATACTTAGGCTGGGAACCTTTTAACACTTTATTGGGGTGGGCTGGGAGTGTGTGAAATATTGTTAATGATCATTAGGTGGCTTGTCGGCCCAATAACAATTTGGGGACAGTATAAAGTAATTAAAAACAATTAACAAATAACATACTAGATATGTGTAGAAGCAGACAAAATTAGTTACCCACGGTATTTCAAATCACAAAAAGCAGTTTGACTCCATGATGCACTTTTTTTCTGCATTTTATACAAAAGAACTTCAGTTCTTGACACGAATTTTCTAATTCTTATATCTTTAAACCTGACGGTGTAAACCTTACAGAATTCATGATTTTGAATATCACAGGTTTACAGCATCGAGTTGCACAGATATAGAGATGAACAATCAGAGTTTGTGGCAAAAATATTTTGGAAAATATTCAACTGCGATTAATCTAAGTTTGGAACTTTTGAATGAAATGATTGAGTTAAGCTAATTCTCTCCACTCCCCGACTTAAATGTTGACATTCTAGGATTAAACCAATGAAAACTTTATTAATCTCTCTTTTTTTCGTGAGAAGAAGAAGAGTTTAAATCATTCCTTCAATTCAAAAGTTTCCACCTTAATTAAGTTTGAAATCAAGGTTAAAACGTTGTTTACCTAATGCCACGTCAGCATCTAGTGAAGTTTGGAAGGATGAAGGAGTTGATTGATACTCAGGGCCCCAACACCAGGGAGCAGCAGGGGCTAGTTCTGTTATATCATGAGGTGCCCGCCCAACATCCATCGGCGGCAGCGGGTAGTCCACCTGGGGGTAGTTGTACCCGGTGTACCCAGCCAGTACATGGTTGTTATTTAGCATAAATGAGTGCTGTGAGCTGGTAAGAAGACTGGAGTCATAGTCCGCCATACTTACCGCCGGTACATGGGACATCGCCTCGTAGTGAGACACATGGCGGACGGGCGGGCACTCACTACCTGACACCGGCGGGTATAAACTTGAATTAAATGATTTCATCGCCTTCCTCCTGAATCCCCTGGGTCTCCGCCTGAACGACCCCTCCTCGAACATGTATTCCTGTGCAGGGTCGATTGTCCAGTAATGTCCCTTGCCTGGTCTACCCAGGGCCTTAGGTAGCTTGATGAAGCACTCGTTTAACGAGAGATTATGCCGAACTGAGTTCTTCCAACCTTGATAAGCTCCACGGAAAAAGGGAAACTTTGCCTGAAACAAAAAACATTTATTATGTGCAATAAAATAATCCCTTTTAGGGATATATTTGAAAAAAATTTCATATTAAAATTGACATTTCATGGAGTAAGACACACTTTGCCTGACAAAACAGATTTTATTATTACTATGTTAGCACAAAATAATCATCTTTAGAACTCTTTAGGAATATATTTGAAAAATTTAAAGGAACCCATAAACTTAAAAGCTTTGTTTGATCAATTAATGATTAGATATCCATGTTTTGTTTCTTTAAACTGTTTATTTTCATTTGCAGGTTTTCTTGCTTATAAGAATCAATGGAGAAATTATCAGAATGAAACACTTTCGTATCAGTAAGACAACGATATCTTTCACACTTTAAATCAGATTAAGGTTTAAAGGGTATAAATCGGACATTGCCATCTTTCCATGGATGGTCTCTTGAAATTACGCTTACAGCCCCTTTTAGAAATTTTCAAAAACTTTATGTTGGTTTCAATGTAAAATATATATGTTACAATTACAATTTCGATTATAGCAAAAAACATACCGACACTCGTCGTAAAAATGGAGACAGCTTACTTTTATTCAACCTTTAATTTAATTTTTTTTTTTTACGAAGTAGATATGTTAATAAATATTTTCATTATTTTGTTACAAAAGTAAGATTTGTTTATAATATATCACTATAGAGTATAGATAGCTAGGCCGTATTCATTCATTCATCAAATTGAAAATATTAAAAAGAAAATTAAAGCACAATGAAAACGTTTTAAGTCTCCCTAAACGTCTCTCTACTAATCACTTTGCTCTAACTGTTAGTATTCTTAATTCTTAAAGGGACAGACCGGCTATGTAAGGTAAGTCAACTGAGTATGCAGTGTTGTTGACAAATTCTTTAGGATTCATTTGAGACATATAAAACTTCTGAGATCTGTAAATCCTTAGTTTGAGTGCAAAGTCGGCTTTCAAAATCGTACTTTTGGGTGGATACCTTTTCAGAATTGTTTTTTTTTCGAATAACGACAACAAAAATGTAAACAAAAATCTACAGTAACCTAATTATTTGTTTATGAACAGGTTGAGAAAACAAAAATTAACTCTTATCATCGAAAATAAGTAATCTTACTCAATTATTAGTTTTTTATTATCTCTCTTTAATCACAAAGATTTTTTGCAGATTTTATGGAATTTTTATTAAAAAGACGACATTTGAAGAATTTGAAGAAATATGCTCCTAAACATCCATTCATGATTTTCAACGTCGACTTTGCGCTCAAACTCAGTAGTTATACATCGTGGAAAAGTTTTATATGTCTTAAATGAATCCTAAAGAGTTTGTCCGCACACTACATACTCAGTTTAACTACCTTACATAGCCCTGAGTCTAAAACTAAAGAACGAAAAGTTTTGACTTAAATTTTAAGTTCATGGTTAAATGCCACTTCTGACTTAATTTAAACCTGAACTTTAACCGTGAGGTTAAATATTTAACCCTGTGCTTAAATATTTAACTCGCCGAAATCGACGAGTTAAAATTTAAACACAGGGTTAAAATCTTGAAATCCTGCATTTTCCCTATTTTTCTATTATTCAATCATCATTCAGCTGAGAAAGTGGCATTCAACTTTACGATATATTTAAAAGTGAAAACCTTGTTAGAGAAATTTCACGTTTTAGATTAATTAATTTTTGCATGTAACCCAAAAAACGGTTGTAACTGGAAATATGTTTTGTTTTCGGTTACGTAATCAGCTGATTAGCGATGGTTATGTAATATTCTCCGTAAATCCTTTTCTCTGATTGGTTCAGATTTTTCCCGGGAAATTCAAATTTAAAATTGAGAAAGTTTAATATTTAAGTAGCTATTCATTATTTTACAGAACTTTTAACCTCGAACTTAAAATTCGCGCATTCTTCAGTTTTAGACTCTGGTCTGTCCCTTTAAAGGCATCCAGAAAACCCGAAAGTGTTTTAGTATTCTTAAATGTAAAACATTCAAAAATGTTAAAAGTATTCCTTAACGGTAAAAGAATTACTAAACGTTAAAAGTATTACTAAACGAAAAAAGAATTTCTTAACGTTGAAAGTATTACTAAACGTTAAAAATTCCTGAACATTAAGAATATTCTTAAACGTTAAAAGTATGCCTAAACGTTAACAGAATTTATAAACGTCAAACGAAATCACAATCGTTTGAGGTGTTCCTAAACGTTAAAAGTATTCCTAAACGTTTAAAGTATTCTCTTTGATTAAGAAGTAGCCTCAAAATTAAAAAGTATCTTTAAGTCCTGAAAGTGAAAAGAATTTCTAACATTTCCCTAAACTGCATATGCTTACTTTAACCAAACCCAGCGAAGGCAAATTAAATTGCATTGAATCTAAAAAATATGATGTATCCACTCTCTATTTTTAGTCGTAGCCTTGTCAATAGCGTCATCATTTTTTTTCTGAAGAAATGAATTGATACTGGAAGCAAGTGAAAAGGAAAAAGTAGAAAAGTACACGCTAATTGCACAAATGTCAAATAGTGGTAATTTTAAAAACTAAAATACTCATTTCAAAGGAATTAAGTCTTTTCCACGAACTCTGATTTTCTAATCACTAATTCTTTGCAACCCAATGACTTAGACTTTAGAGATTTCAAACTATAAATGATGTTGGATCAAATATTCTAAGTTTGAACTATAGTATATACAGGTTTACATAATAAGGTTTTATAGATACAAGGATTTGAAAATCAGAATTTGTGGCAAAGACTTAATTCCCTTCAGGTTGTATTGAAATATTTTCAATTTTAACTCCTTTTAATAAATTGGTTTTGAGAAGAACAAATATGTATTCAATTTATGACTGCCACTAAATATATTTGTTTTTACTTAGTAATTAGTAAAACTAAGGTTCATAGGGGCCTGGGTTTTTAGCCCCCCGCCACCCCCCTCCACCGCACAAAATTTTAAGACCTCGTCGTCTTTGAAGTCTTGTAACAGTTAGGTCATTGGTTTTAACTTTATACTATTTCACTTCACTTTGGTTTAAACTTTATACTAACTCACTTCACTTTGGTTTTAACTTTATACAAACTCACTTCACTTTTGTTTTAACTTTATACAAACTCACTTCACTTTGGTTTTAACTTTATACAAACTCACTTCACTTTGGTTTTAACTTTATATTAACTCACTTCATTTTGGTTTTAACTTTATACTAACTCACTTCATTTTGGTTTTAACTTTATACTAACTCACTTCACTTTGGTTTTAACTTTATAATAACTCACTTCACTTTGGTTTTAACTTTATACTAACTCACTTCACTATGGTTTAAACTTTATGCAAACTCACTTCACTTTGGTTTTACTTTATACTAACTCACTTCACTTTGGTTTTAACTTTCTACTAACTCACTTCACTTTGGTTTTAACTTTATACTAACTCACTTCATTTTGGTTTTAACTTTATACTAACTCACTTCATTTTGGTTTTAACTTCATACTAAATCACTTCACTTTGGTTTTAACTTTATACTAACTTACTTGATTTTTTCGTAGCACAACTTAGAACTAAATAATATTTTTTAGATTCAGTTTGAAAGTTGTAATGCATTAAACTGCAACATGCATATTGCATATACATTATGAGGCTTGCACAGTTTGAATGTGCCGCCTGGAATTAAAGTAAAAAAGATTGGCCCCCCTTGGCCCCCCTTGACCAATTAATATATACACCACTCAGCATAATACTTTGATGAAACATATTCAAATATACTTATTCCCAAGCTAAGAGAAAACACAGATGTATAATATATATAAATTTAGAGAAACAAACCCTAGTCAAATATAAGCTTTCCATACTTAATGTCAAAACTAAGCCAAAACATTGTTATTTCATTGATATTTTTTTTAATTGTTAAAAAAAGAAAAAAAAGCATTTCAAGACGTTTACAAATACAAAAGTTTTAGCATATTCAATGAAGTATTAAACATTTTTGAACGCAATCACCTCAATTATAAGTTTTTATAAGTAATAAAAAAAGTTCAGGTGAAAAGATTAAAATTTGATATGGGCATACTTCTATATTATTTCAGTCAAGTTTTTGCATCTAGTTTTTAACATTAGAGCAGATTTGTCGCAAAATCAGCCTTTTAAAGAGGTTTTCATAAAATAAAAAGGGGTAAGGTTCAACAAGAATTGAATTCAATATCGTTAGATTATAATCCTATACTCAATATACTGCACTTTAAGACTTCATTTTAGGTAACACAACACTTTAAATGATCCGAGCCGGTGCACATGTTCTATATATGCATTAACCGTACAGTCTCTGTCTGGACTACCATGTAAAGAGTCGAACCAGCCCGTCAACCCGGACTAACCAGAGTGAACACTATTCGGTTTCTTCAACTTGAAATCAAACTTGTTTTGGTCTATAATTCAACAATCTTTTAACTTACGGATTTGTTTTTCATTTAAAATGCATATGCCGACAAAAAGTATTTAATAAAAAAGGCTTTCTGTAATATTGACAGAACCGATAAATCCACGTGATGTTATAGCCTGGAAGATGACAGTGGACACTTTATTTAAAAAATGACCTGATTCACTGCAAACCCTTTAAACCTCTATCTGAGTTATAATGAGGAGCATATTCTGACAATTTTCTTTATTGTCTTCAATTTATAGCTAGATCTTTAACCATAATTCATTCGTTCTATAGTTTGCAGTCTAAGACTGAAGGGTTAAAGGGCACCGTTTCGAATGGTACTTTCCACTTTATGAAGAATGGGTCGCTTGAAACTACGGTAAACTAGAGGTCTTGGTAAAACGTCTAGTAAGTCTTAGCTTTAGAAACTATTTTTACCAATTATGTGAATATTCTTAGTAATTCTTGTTTTATACTTGTTTGTTGCGCTATTCATTTAAAATATTTAAGTATGTGACGTTATTTTAAACTGATTTTGAATGAGAGATCAAAATATAATTTAAAATGTTCCAACACAGACAGGACGCACTCCGTTGTAGTTAGTTTGACGTGACGCGTACAACTACAGTCCCTTTCAACTTTAAATAGTTTACCTGTAAAAACTGATAAATCTCGGATAATGTTAACTTTTTACTGGGAACTGATTGTATTGCCATCACGATCAAAGCAATATAACTGTACGGGGGCTTCTCTTGTCTGCGTACACCTAAATATTGTACATAGATAAGAAACTGTACGGGGGCTTCTCTTGTCTGCGTACACCTAAATATTGTACATAGATAAGAAACTGTACGGGGGCTTCTTTTGTCAGCGTAACCTAATTATTTTTTACACAGATACGCAACTGTACGGGGGCTTCTCTTGTCTGCGTACACCTAAATGTTGTACATAAATATGAAACTGTAAAAATACATATTTTAACGTACATCTAAATCTTGTACATAAATATGAAACTGTAAAAAGGCATATTTTAACGTACATCTAAGTATTGTACATAAATAAGACACTGATTCTTGTCTCTGACAAATGATTATTGTACATAAATAATGTACATATCTATAGTCTGAGGTATATCTATAAAAGAATCAGGACATTATAATGTTAGACGACGTGTGTATAAAAATAACTTTGTTAACCGCCAAAATCACCAAAATTATTCAAATCAGTCATTCAAATATCTATATGTACTTTGCTTGTCTGTCTGTTTGTCCGTTTGTATCCAAAAAAAAATCAAAACGGCTGAACCGATCAGGCCCAAATTTTGCATGGGACTTTACATGTCCCCAGGGAAGATTTATAAATGATCAAAATTTCAAAAATTTGCCTCAAACTAAATTTGACTTTTTTTAATTCGTCAACTTTTTTTAGGTTTTGTTTTACAATGTATACAGAGAGAAAATGTTCACAATTGAAATAGAAGATGGGCGCAAAGCGCCTTACAACTAACAAGCCTACAGTAAAATCCTTAACAACGAATACATCTGAAGAATTTATCAAATGTCGTCTTGACAATTTTTCAATGAGTTTTATACTACAGGGTGTCCCAAAAAACATGGGAATTCAGTGACGAATTCGAAATCGTCTTTGTTATGAATTAGCATTGTAATACCTAATTTCAAAAGCAATAATATTATTATGTCTGCTAGAGTTTATTTTATGAAAACGGCAAGAGACTGTAAAGATGTGTCTTGAACGTCTCCGCACGATGAACAGTAAAGACGGACAAGTTTACTCTGGTTGTATACTGTAATTTTCTTGTTTTACTAAGTACAACCGTATGCAGTCAAAACATAAACAAACAAATTGTAAACATAGCAGACGAAACTCTTACAGATTACAGCTTTCTCATTAGGTATCACTATACTAAATCAAAGAATTATTTAAAAAGACGATATCGAATTCGTCACTGAATTCCCATGTTTTTTGGGACACCCTGTATATTACGTAAATATCAGTATTTGCGAAAATAAATAAAGAGCCATGAATATGCGGGAACAATTTTAAAGAGTTCCATATAATCATTTAATTAAAAAACTAAATATCTGCAACATTCCATTATCAGAAAATGAAGAATACGACATTTGATGAATTCTTTCGATGTATTCGTTATTAAGGGTTTCACTGTAGTAATATAAATTTTTTATTTCTGTAAAAAAAGATACCTTTATTCTTTGTTGAAAATATTCAATTTCTTAATGTCTCATTATTTTGTGTGCTGAAAATTGATCAGGATTTTACGAAGTATTTTACCAAGTATTCATTTGCGTTCAGATTTAGAATAATCATGTCCAAAACAAGTGTGTAAAGGCCTAGGAACGTCAGTCCGGTTCGAAAAAACTAAACGAACCTGAATTAGCTCGTTTTGATTGTTTGTTTGAAGGTTGGTTTGAGAGAGGTGAAGAGGGATCTCCTTGAAATTGTTCTAATAATGACGAACTCCTCTCACCATCTTCGTCTTCTCCTGGGAAATAATCGTCTATTTCCCCCTTCAAGTTAGATTGTTCAAATAAAATTAAAATCTTTTTTAAGATCATCCATTTTCAGCACTTAATTTCGTTCTATTTTTAATAGTTTATTTGGACAACATTTTCTTTCAAGGGAATTAAACATTAGTCAGAAACTTTAATTTTCTGAAACCCATATCTTTGCAAATGGGTAAACCTTTGATAATTCAAACTTTCATTAGTTGATCTAACAGAATTCATATCTTGAAATATCAAAGGTCTATGACATTAGGTTGTAAAAGATGGAGTAAGAAAATAACAACCTTTGTCAAAATATAATTTTTTTATATCTAAAAATATTTAAAAATAAATTTTAAGTTTAAAAAGATATGAACAAAATTTAAACTTTTGGAAAATCATCATTTTGCCTATTTAACCCGAAAACTTTTAACTAACTTAAAAACTTATTTTATTCACTTTTTTTGAACATTTTCTTCCCTTGTCATCCCCTCCATCATCACATTCTGGGTCTTCAGTATACTCATCCCTCTTCACTCCTAGATACAGGAGTTCATCCCTCACATCCCTCCGAGGAGTAGAGGAGGTCAAGTACCCAACCTCTTCTCCTGACCTCTTCTCTGGCACAGGATGGAGAATGTCTCCCTGCTCCAACCACAACCTCGACCTCTCATATTCCCGTTCTGTGACCTCTGTGTGACCTCTAATGTGTAGGTCGGTAGAGTGGGTGGACCATGGTGGGGGTGTGTCCTGTGTAGCGCTAGGAATAGAACTGGGCAGGGTTGGGTCCATGCTGACAGCTATTGTTTAGTGTTTAATTAAATATTTGGGTCTCAGCGATTAAATATTTGTGTAATAATCTTAATATTCTGTAGATAACGTCAACATTGGATCCGGTTTAGCCAAGATATGTTTACATATACAACTCCGGCAGTTCTGTGACTCTTTCACGCTCCGTCCCGCTCCTTTCACCTCTACATCCCACCTATACCCGGCCAGCCAATAGGAAGCCGAGTTCTATACCTCCGACCAATCACAACCTGCTCCGGTCAGACGAGTAGAATTCTGATCAATGAGAGACGAGATACTAATGCGCTGGGCGGCATCTGCCAAATTTACAAGGTTTGAGATAATCCAGAATTCACCTTACATGCACAATCTTTAAATATCATAGATCAGAGGCCAGATAACCCAACCTATTCACACTTCATCGTAAACAGATTATTTGGAAAATATTCTAAGCGGTTTTTGTTTTAGTTTATACATTCTTCCTTCGCGAGTTTGTTATTTTTCAAAATTTGATTTTTGATAACATCTCTCTAAGAGAAAGTGTCACAAATCATTAAACTATATAAACAAAAATCATTTAAAGGAAATTTATTACAAACAGGACAGCATCAGGCGTCGAAACTGTCATGATTTTACATAAATGCAGAAATACAGGGTTACCAAAATAAATATTTTCAACAAGAGAGACCCTATAACGATAAAATCCCAGTCGCTCTGTAGCATATATATCCGGGAAAAGATACGAGAGAAACACATATCTTGTTAAGATTTGGGACACCCTACACAAAATTTATCTTTTTTTAAATTACAGTACACCCTGTAGCAAAGACAAGAACCAGAGTCGTATACAGGGGGGAAGTAGTCCTCTTGCCCCCCCTCCTGTGAAATACAAAATAAAAGGAGACTACGTTTAAAAAGTAACACCTGAAATTTTGCCCCCCACCCCCTTGGCTAAAATCCTGTATACACGCCTCACAGAACCCCCATGTTAAAACCGTAAAATATCGCATAAAACTAAAGCAAATTAAACATAAGATTGAAATCTTATATATTTTGAATATAACCCCTTATATTGAAGAGCTATTGAGAAGAATAAAATGTTTTGAATTTCTTATGTGAAACCGAATAAATTTTCTTTTTTTATAATTGCGCGTAAAATTAAAACTAGAGAGTAGAGGAGCTACGAGGTCACAAAGCCACAAAATTCATAAATGATAAATTCTCCTTTGCCTGGTTTGCTATGATATTAATCAATTACAAGTTATGCGCGGTTATATATATATATATATATATATATAACTTAGTTGAGCAATCACAATACGGGTTTGATGGAGTTATATATATTTGCGTATATTGATTAGGTTAATTACAATGCATGATTTATGCATATTTACTAATCGGCACATTCAGCTATGGACAATATTCGCACTTAGTCCTTATATGGCTATAGAGATAAAAGACAACTTTTAAGTCTTCTCCCAACAGTCAAGTTTTTTAGGACACCCTGTACATATATAAATATACATATAGATAAAAATGGATTTTTAAAATATTTGAATAATTTTACCAAGTGAATGTTAATCATTGAAATGTTTTTTTTTGTATAAGTTGTATATTTTTATGTTAAATTAAATTTTTTGTAATCTGATAAAACTGTTTAATATTTAGGTTTTAATTAACATCATAAACTAATCACATAAGTATAAAGTTTCACTTTTTATCACTATCAAATTTGGTTCCTACGCTTATCCAGAAACATACAAGGTTCTTGTTACTAAAACTACGCAATCAATTGATAACTCCCCTCCCCCAGGAGGAGTCAGAGTAGTAATGGGTCGGGCATATTTTCCTCTTGTGTGATAAATTCTTTCAACAAGGAGAAAAGATGATAAGTGATAAAATTTGGGTTGTTTGTCGGATCGGATTGTGTGCAGAAAATAAATGACAATTTTCGATTTTTTAAAAAATCCACCAATAAAAACAAAAAATCTGCCAAAAACGTAATGATAAATGGGGCTCATCTAAATAATATTGAAAGCTCTAATATATTTAGATGTTGTTAAATGTCGTCTTCTGAAGTCAGCAAACAAAAGTTTTTAATCTTTGTGAAGAAACAATCTCAAGAACTGACGAGGGTCAACCCAGACCTAAATATATTTTCAATAAATGTGGAACTAACATCTACTTTTTTACTCTACAGAGGTTTCGTCCATCACCGAATTTTAAATTTTCCCATTCCTCTTTACTGGAAAGCAGTTCTTCAAAATTTAATAATAATTTTAATAAATTTCAAAATTGAAAGGGACATTACATTTTGAATTTTCATTATTTAATTGAAATTACAACTGTAATAAATCATCAAAAATGAAAAACGACCTAGATCTCCGTTAACGATCAATGAATTGAATAAAAAAGGAGTGTTGAGATTTTTTATTTAAATAAACTATTCTTTTGGAGGGCAAAGAGAAGTTCATACAAAAAAGAAAAAATTTAAATCGCAAAAATAAGCCAAAATATTTGGGAAGTGATTATTACAGAAACTGATGAAACCATGTAACCAAAGAAAATTTGTTTCTAAATTAAAATTTCTTAATTCTTTATAATTTGAAATCTGGATTTTAATCTTTTTTAAAGAAATGATAATCAATAGAATAGTGAGTACACACTTTTAAAGGAATAGATAAATAGATTTAAAGTTTGGGCAGAGATGAGGCCAGGTCGGGTATGTGGGGTGATTGAATTTAATGTCTTCAACATAGATTAATTAACAATAACAGATAGGACACTAAATGTCATCCTTCTAGATTTAGTGATTTTTCGTTCACAATAACCCTGAGGCAGAAGGAGTTCCGCGCAGGCAGCGTTGAATTACAAGACAGAGGCTCCTGCCTCGGGATTACTGTAAACGAAAATACTCGTAAATCTTTAAAAACATAATTTTAGAGTCTTAATCTGTTATTGTTAATTAATCTATGTACTTCAGTTTTTACACAGTGATACAATTGTGCAGGTTTTCAAACAAGATTAGCTGTTAGTATTTTGAAAATATTGTAACGTAAAACTAAAACAAAGCGTTATGATACCTAAAAGTTGTGTTTAAAAATGTTCGTGTGTGTTTATAGTTAAATCTTTGTTTTTAACAAGAATCATACAGCAGTCATACTATAATACAGCATTACCTTCAAAGGATGAGACTTAAGAAACAACAGTCAGAATTTTTGGGATCTTAATTTATTAATTGAATGTTCCTTGCAGCTTAAAGTTATTTTTGGTAAGAAAGTCAATTTCAACCTTCAGATCTTCATAGTTACCACTATCCCAGCTGGGCTATTTTTGTCTAATATACTTGGGGGGGGGGGGGGGTTTATTCCCCCCTTCTTCGATTTTGCCCTTAGAGTTGAGATAGGAGAGTACATGTCCTTAGTCCCACTTTTCAAGGCCTGTGGCCGAATTTAAAGAATTTGAGCGGCGGTTTAAATTTAAGCCGCGGCTTAAATATGTTTGGTTCCACTTAAAATTGTATCAAAAGTTTCAAGATTTAAGCCAGCGCTTAATGTAAACCGGGTTTTGGCAGATTTAAACCGCGGCTCAAATTCTTTAAATTCCATCTCTGATTAAAAAAATAATAACTCTAACTTTAATTGGGAATTACAGTTAACTGTATCTTGTAAGACATATACCGGAGAATACAGATAGAGTCCTATCGGGTTTTTTATTTACTAACACATTAGTGAAAAACCGGGAGTTCTTGAGTAAGTTGTATCTTGTAAGACAGATACCTGAGAATACACATAGAGTCATATGTGGTTTGATATTGTCTAAAATATTATTGAGAAACCTGGAGTTCTTGATTGAGTTGTATCTTGTAAGACAGATACCTGATAATACAGATAGAGTCGTAACTGGTTTGACATTGACTAAAATATTATTGAGAAACCTGGAGATCTTGATTGAGTTGTATCTTATAAGACAGATACCTTAGAATACGGAAGGTTATACTTGGATTGGTACTGATCTAAAAGTATTTATTGGAGTAGTGCCTTTTCTACATGCTCCCTAACCCTACCGACTTCTCTTAACTCTGTTACCCTACTCCCTACTCCATACATATTCCCTACTTTCTCCTTCTCCCTACTCCCTACATATGTCCTACTTCCTACTCCCTACTTCCCCTTCACCTCTGTTAATCTCTGAAACGAAAATACCAAGTTTAAGGATAGAAAATATTGACTCTGGGATAAAGGTTTAGCTTAAGGGATATCTTATGAAAACTGGCCTGCTAGGCTGATCCTCACATTAAACTATAATACTGGGAGAAAAAAACTTTGGAAGAAGATTGATTTTTCCTTTTAGCATCATTTTCAATTAATATGAACTTTTAGAAAAAATCTTGATTTAGAAAAAACTTCCAAATTCCTTGGTAAAACAGCGCACCACATGCTGATACCTAATATTACTGCATAATGTTTTTTTTAATCTTTTGTAAAATATCAATGCTTTTCTCTATGTGTATCAGAATGAAAGCTATTCCTATCAAACTTCTTCAGACAAAGAAGCAAAACATTTATTATGGGAACTTTTTAGAAAATACCAAGACCTACAAAGCTGATGAGACTTCAGAGACAACTGAACGAAATAATTGATTAATTTTTTCATATTCATTCACAATTCCTTACAACACAGGTCTGCCACTAAAATAATTATCAGTTCAAACTAGGACCGCAAAGGTTGGTCCAGATCGTATATTCAAATTTATACCAGTTGTGCGTGCTACAGCTAAACTCTGTTTAAAGGGACTGTAAAGGAAAAATGAAAGGGGGTATAGGCTGAAAGCTAATCACTTTATACCTCTTGATCGTGACCCATGAAAGTTTTATCTGATGTTCCTGTCTCGAGAAATTGATATAAAACTGTGTTAAAATTATACATATATGTTAAAATTAGAAAATCTTAAACTTAAATCACGTGACCAGAACTATCACCAAAGGCAGAGCAGTATACTGGTCACGTGTCTCCGCCTGTATCACGTGACCACTATACTGCACTTCCATTGGTGGAATTTCTGCAATACGGACGTATAAATAATATTATGAATTAAATCTATAAAAAATAGAAATAACAAATATAAAATTAGAATTGGAGTAAACCTAAGTTACAATTAGCTTTCTCTGGGATATCATCGTTTTCAGATTGGTTGCATATTTGCTGAATTTGATCTTTTTAAACCCATTACTTTTATACAAAATTGTATATATATTAATTTTCGTATAAAGAACCTGTAAAATCTTTCCCTGGGATGTTTAGAAAGATGAAAATTTCCCTGTATGATAATTGAAGGACTGCAGTATATGGTTTTGGTGAATTATATTGGCGTACTAAGCCTAAGGGTGTCAGAAATGATTTTTTTGCATATTTTTAAAAACTTATAAAAAACTTTTATAAAGTTTAATTTTTGATAAAAATTTAATTGTTCCGGATGATTGCAAATATCTATCTAAAACTTTCTTAATCCGGCATATTTTTTCCATATTCATTTAGTTAAGAGTTTGAGTCAAAATAAGTATTAATAAATATTGCTTTATATCGAGTAGGTATCCTTAAACATACTGATGTAAAACCTTTCAGAAAGTAGGAAAGATTCTGCAAAAAAAAGTTGCCAACCAAACAGAAATTTTGCTTTGTACAAAAATATTTAGAACTTATATAGAAGCTTTTCTGGGTTGCACTTTACTCTAGTTTTGCATAATTTTCATTTGTGTAAAACAGTATAAAAGAGGTTATGTTTATATGGTTTAAAACTAAACAGCTGATGATTCATTGGAGGGAGGAATGGCAAAAACACCAATTTGTAATTTGAAAATCTTTTAATGGAAAGTGATTGTAACAAAATAAAAATTCTGTTTGGTTTGGCAACTTTTTTCTGCAGAATCTTTTCTACTTTCTGAAAGGTTTTAAATCGGTATGTTTAATGATATCTACTCAATATAAAGCAATATTTATTAATACTTATTTTGACTCAAACTCTGAACTAAATGAATATAGAAAAATATGCCGGTTTAAGAAAGTTTTAGATAGATATTTGCAATCATCAAGAACAAAAAGTTTTATTAAAATTAAACTTTTTTAGGTTTATGGGACGTTTTAAAAAAAAGCAAAAAAATCATTTCTGACACCCCTAGGCTTAGTACGTCAATATAATTCACCAAAACCATACTGCAGTCCTTCAATTATCATACAGGGAAATTTTCATCTTTCTAAACATCCCAGGGAAAGATTTTACAGGTTCTTTGACAAAGTTGTAAATCAATTTCTCGAGATAGGAACATCAGATATAACTTTCATGGGTCGTGATCGAGAGCTAAAGTGAATAGCTTTCAGCCTATACCCCCTTTCATTTTTCCTTTACAGTCCCTTAAAGTCAAATTGGTTTATATGTAAAAAACTAATTTTGAAGCAAATAAAAAATCAACCTTTAGATTGTTTCATTTAAAGAGTTTTAGGTCGTCATGAAATTCTAAATCTTTGTGTGTAATCCTTTAGCTATATAAATTAAAAAACAAATTTAAATTCATCTATACAGAAGATGGAATATAGATATATTGGTTTAGTATAATGTAATTTGGAAAGGAGATCTTAAATTAAGATTTCGTTCTCATATCTTTCTCTGAAAGGAACTGTAAAATTGATTCCAAGTAACCTTCATACATGCAAGGATTGTAAGGCAAGAAAAATTATTTTAGAAGTGTACACATCTTTTGTACTGCAGTGTACTGTCTCTGGGCGGTAATGTAAACACAAGACGGATGTCGAAGCCTGAAATGGGATCCATCTTCCACATAAAAAATCGATGAAATATTCTGGTCATAGGAAACAATTATGTGAATTATCAAAACTTTTAAAATTTAATGCTTTTAACCTCCTTGGATACTAAACGAACACTGCACTGATGCATCTATTCTTGTTTACAAATTCCGCGGAAAGAGAACTAGTTTCAATATGTACGCAGAGTATACACGACCGCAATTAACTTTCCTTGCATTATATTCTTGCATACATGTAATAGATTCTCATTAATAAACTGGAAGCTTAGTCTGATCAAGATTGAGACATACATGCTTTCTCTCTTTTTTTTAATTGTTGCTTATCTCAAAAAAGCTGATTTCTTGCTACAGAACTGACAGAGAAAATGGTGACAGTAAAATGCATTTCAATTTTCAAGCTATAAATAAATTGATAAAACAGCTGTTAGCTGTTAAACTAGCTTTTACATGAATGGAAATTATGCAAAACTAGAATAAAATTATACCCAGAATGCTTCTATGTAAAAACTAAACATTTTTGAAAAATAAAATTCGGACAATTATCCCCCCCCCCCGTACAACCCCAGTACCCCCAAAACACAGCAGTAATCTGAGTACCCTGTTACAAGCACTTTCCCATAAGTAGATTTTTGGGATTATAAATTGGCGTGGTTTCCATCCCTCCCTCTGTTAAGAGATCAGCTGTTTATTGTTTAGTGTTAAACTAGCTTTTACATGAATGGAAATTATGCAAAACTAAAATAAAATTATACCTAAAATACTTATCATACAATAATATTTTTTTACAAAAAAAAATTTGGTTTGGTTTGACTAATCTAGCAGAATCTTTCCTACTTTCTGAAAGGTTTTTAATCGGTTTGTTTAAGAATATCTACTCGATATAAAGCAATTTAATTATCATACATGGAAATTTTCATCTTTCTAATTATCCCAGGGAAAGATTTTACACTTTCTTTGTTTTTCTCCTATATAACGTACAATCAAAACTAGAGGAGCTAAGATGTCAAAAAGTCATACCAGTAAATAATAATGACGCATTAATCATTTAATAGAATTGTAATAAAAAGGATAAAACTTTGATCTAAAGAATAAACAAAGTTGTTCCTCCAATATTAATCCCTCAAGATATAAACACTTTCCTTTATTAGAAATATTTTGTATCATTCATCTTTCTCTGGTCAAAAGCCCATCCAACTTATTCGAGTTTAATTAACTCTATTGGCCGATTGGACTACTTTTGTATAATTTTACTTTTGTCCCCCCCCCACCCCCTTTGAATTTTGATCTTGCCTATATAGGTTGACATAAGATAATCTACATGTTCCTAGTCCAACATTTCAAGGCCCGCTCAAGCAAAAAAAAAATAGACCTCTAACTTATTGATCAAGGTGCTAGGTATGTTTTAAAAAAAGTTTTAAAATAATATTGAACAGCTGTTTTTTATAGCTATCGCGTAGCATCAAACCTTGTTTAGTGTTTACTGATCCAAGGAAAATATTAAATATCGATATGGCAAATCTTACAAGTTACAAACACGTCAAATTATAGTAAATTTCACTTTAGATTTTATTCCTAGACCCTGAAATATCAAATATCAAATCTATGTTTAATATATCAAATATGTATACCATCAGGTTACAAAGATTTAAGGATTAGAAAATTTGAGCTTTGATTAAAATAGTATGTATCGCTTTTATTTCCTTTTAGATATATGCATACAATATTAAAGACAAAGTAAAAATGTAAAAATATTAAAATGAACTGTAGAATATTTTCTTCTCTGTTCCATCTTGAAAATTGAAATTCCGGGAATAACTCTGGCTACATAATTATCAACGGTGTAGTGCATAATAATGATGTTAATTAAAGTATATCATTGTGAAGAAAGCTTTTCAAAATGTTTTTTTAATCGAAATAAAGACACGCGTGGCCTGGAAAAGACCCTGATGGAACTGTTTTTTAAGGATTTTTTTGTATTTATTTTACCCATGAGTGCTTTAAATAAATAAATAACGCAAGGTCACGAAAAATGCAATTTCTAAAATTTGAAAATTCATTCACAAAACTATTCACAAAAACAGGGAATTTTTTGTGTCATTGTACAGTGAGAAACAGAAAACTCTAGAATAGGAAGACATTTAAACTTAAATGTAAAAATGAACATGAGATACAGCAATTGTGCAATGTAAACAGACACATTTCCCTTAACCCTATCCCTGCTGGGATAATTGAAAACCAGGATACGCTGGGGGGGGGGGGGGATCAATTTGACCCCCCTCTAAATCCCATGTTTGATGTCCAAATATGAAAATGATGCATCATTGGAAAGCTCTCATGCTCTACTTTTAGAATCTGCAAAAATATTTGCAAATTTGCAAAAATTGAGTTTTTTTTGTTGCAAAATCCAGTTTTATAGTAACAATGTTTGCAAACAAAAATATCCCAAAAATGATAAAATATACCTTGATCATTCTATTTCAAATATGCAAAAATGTGTGCAAAATTTTGAATATCCTGATGTGTAATTAAGAAAATATAAAATTGTACAAATTTCTTTTGACGGGTTGTATACGAATACTTGAAAAATTTCTTTGCAAAGCGTGTGCAATCCGTTTCCTAATGTCAAAGGCTTTTCAAAAAGCTAACAATCATAAAATTCTGACAACTGAAAGTATGTCAAAACAAAGATTTAGTTTGTTACAGGAAAAGTAGTCATTTTGAAAGTGTGCCTGGGGTAAAAAGTAAGAAAATTTCATGAAAAATCAGAAAGTTGCAATATTCGACTCGGATCGTAAAAAATCAATTTAATTCCAAAGGTATCACTCAGATATTACAAGTTATAATCATCAATAATTTTTCGACACATTCGTATATAGTTGATATTTCATAATATTTTTTTACTTGTTTCATATACGATGTAATTTAAGCGACGGTTTTCTTGTCGCTAGATGTCGTTGGAGTCTCACTTTCTCGTGGAACTCAAGAAGCATCGCGACAGAGAAACCTAGCGGCCAAATAAACGTCCATTTAAAAAATATTATATATGGAACAAGTAAAACATATTATGAAATATCAACTATAGACAAATGCGTCGAAAAATAATTGATTATTAAGGTTTGTATATATCTGAATAATTTTTTTTGGAAATAAGTTATTGTTGAATTATTCTGAATTTGTTTGAACGCTACGTTCTTCGGTATGAGTCGTTTTTAACAATTTTCTGTTTATAGACGCAACAGAAAGAAGTAAGATTTGTAGCGATCACCATCTATAATTTTTTGCCGTAAGCAGCTATACCCCCTTTCATTTTTCACGAACACTCTCATTATAAGACGACCTGAAACTCTTTAAAGGGAGTGTTCGCGAAAAATGAAAGGGGGTATAGGCTTAATGCGATAAAAAGGCGCTTTTGATCGCTACTAATCTTACTTCTATCTGTTGCGTCTATAAGGAGAAAATTTCTAAAGACGTCTCATACCGAATAACATGGCGTCCATACAAATTGAGAAAATTGCAACATACAACTTAGACCGTAAAAAATCAATTTAATTTCAAACAAATCATTCAAATATTACAACCTATAGTCATCGATTATCTTTCGCCACATTTATATATAGTTGATTTTTCATAATATGATTTAATTGTTATGATCTCAGAGTTACTTATAAAAACATTTATTCCGGTTTCGAGGATTTTTGGTAACGAAGACGACATTTTCATATTTTCCAGGAATGTTCGAAAACAAGTTGTAAGCTAAATATTATTTTAAAAAACAAAATCAAAACTAGTATGAAATATCAAATATATGCAAATGTGGCGAAAGATAATCGATGACTATAGGTTGTAATATCTGAATGATTTGTTTGAAATTGAATTGATTTTTTACGGTTTAAGTCGTATGTATGGACTGGGATTTTATTTCCTGAGCCGTTATTGGCAGCCCCCATATTAGGAAAAAAGTCACAGAAATCTAAAACTTAGGACTTTATTTTCAGTGACATTTTGTCCTAGAACTTGTAAATTGTAACTTTTTACCAAAGTTTTAATTTCCAGGTTTTTTTCCAGAAACTTCTGAATTTCTTACATAGATTCTCTTCCGTCCAAGATTGTGTAATGTTAAAACAACTTTCTCCCATTAAACTCAGATTTTGTATTTTGTGAATCTTAAAGCGACAGAATAATAGATAATGAAGTTTTGAGCTGAGTTTAATCTTATTCAAACAACAGTTTTCTTTTACAAACTTATCCAGCGAGAAAATATGATTTTAATCACTTTGTAATTTATTTTTGTATCGCGATGTGGTGTGGAATAATGAATTAATGTAGGAACATTTAACGCCCCTGTTTCCTTGATTTGCATTTTATTATGTTCCGGTCAGAGATAAGAAAGTTACAAAGATCGATTATCAGCTAAAATATGCGATGTTTTCCACAGCATGTTCTATTGTGTACAAGTACTGTACACGACCAATCAGCAAACATCTGTATTCAGGGATATTTAAGGATCTTTTGGATACGAAACACAAAATTTTCAAAAAAAGATTAAATTCATAAATGTTATGTTTCATCTTAAAAATTGGAGTAAAATTGGCTGTAAACTTGAAATTGAAGGGGGTTGTAAACTTGAAATTGAAGGGGGCAGTAAACTTGAAATTGAAGGGTGTTGTAAACTTGAAATTAAAGGGGGTTGTAAACTTGAAATTGAAGGGGGTTGTAAACTTGAAATTGAAGGGGGCTGTAAACTTGAAATTGAAGGGGGTTGTAAACTTGAAATTGAAGGGGGCAGTAAACTTGAAGAATAGATTATATATTAGAAGGGAATTTAGCGAATCTCTCGGTATGAATTTTTTCAGTCCCTTTCAGCCTAAAAAGGGAGTTCAAAGTGTACAAATCTTGTAAATGATCACAAATTATATGCAGTAGAGTACATTAATACAGTATGTTCCCTAGACTATTAATTTCAATTTCGAATTTTTTTAAGCTGTTTAATAAACTTTATAATGAATTAGGTGAATAAAAAACATCATTTGATTTATAGTTACAACGGAAAATCATCGTTTGTAAAGTGAAAGGCATAGTGTCTATGTGAAATGATCATTGGTCAATTATGAAACCAGCCTATTTCATAATTTGGTTTTCTTTAACATTAATTTTAGATTTTCTATAAGATGATATTCCAGGGCCCAAAAGGTTACATAGCATAAATATGTGAAGTACACCTGTAGTATGGAAACAGTACAACAAAATGGCCGTTATACACTCTTTTCTAGTAAATTCCCCTCTAATATATATTCTATTCTCTATGGCTGTAAACGTACAAATTCATCTAACCCTTCATAGTAAAGTGAAATAAATTTCCGATTTAAAGCTTTGCCTGGGTATAGAATGAATTAGATATCCATCTTATGCTTTCAAGCAAAAAAAACGATGTTATCTTCCACAATTTAGATTATGATTTCAAGGGTACCATTGTGAATCAGGACTGCCCCCCCCCATAAACATAGAGTCACTAAAAATTGCAAAGAGTTTAGAATTTTTGTTTGTAGTAAACTATAATTAGAAGAAGAACATCATTAATAGAAATAAAAACAGTAATTAACTAGATCCATTTATACCAGTTCTTCTTGTATAGAGAGGTATAATAGAAAACAGAAGTTCTTAATCTTTAGACCAACCATATCTTGGTAATTAGTATCAGGGGCGATATTCAGAAATTGGTCCGGGAGAGCGTGTGTGTGTGTGGATTAATTGTTTTTGCTTGGTCTAGCGTGTAAGTATATTAATAATTAGTATAGTATGTTTGGTCTGGCGTGTAAGTATACTAATAATTAGTATAGTATGCTTGGTCTAGAATGTAGGTATACTAATAATTAGTTTAATATGGTATTCGTATACTTACAATTTATGCCAAGCATACTATACTAATTATTAGTATACTAACACGCTAGACCAGCCATACTTTATTAATTATTAGTATACTTACACGCAAGACCAAGCATACTTTACTAATTATAAGTATACTTATACGCAAGACCAACCATACTTTACTAATTATAAGTATTCTTACACACTAGACCAAGCATACTTTACTAATTATAAGTATACTTACACGCTATACCAACCATACTTTACTAATTATAAGTATACTTACACGCTAGACCAACCATACTGTACCAATAATTAGTTAACTTACACGCTAGACCAAGCATACTTTACTAATCATTAGTTAACTTACACGCTAGACCAAGCATACTTTACTAATTATAAGTATATTACACGCTAGACCAACCATACTGTACTAATCATTAGTTAACTTACACGCTAGACCAAGCATACTTTACTAATTATAAGTATACTTACACGCTAGTCCAACTATACTAGGCTAATTATAAGTTTACTTCTTTAACTAATAAATCTTGTAAATAAAGTCTCAACAATATTGACACTGTGAACTTAAAAGTTTAATAATTGTTTTGGCAAATGATAAATTTTTTCCTCATTTAAAAAGTTTTGGTTTTTATGCAAACTTTGTGAATCCCTTCAAGAGAGAAAGATTTTACAATTTTAAGGACTAAAAACTTTTGGCCCTTTTTGTTCAATTAGTTTTTTTATTTTTTGATCCGCATAATTCTAAGTTTACTAATTGCTGTGGATAAACATTAAAATATGATGCTAAAGTCACATTTTGACGTATGATAATCTGCAATACAGGGGACATTAGTTCACAATCAGAGTCATTATCCTTTTCTAAAACTTACTGTTAAAAGTAGGCCAAATCACGGTTTTATGCCCCCTGTACTAATATGTAATAGATAACTGGGATTAAATTAAAATTTATGAACCCAATATTGTTAATTTCTTCAAAGATCTCAAACCACCATACCACCAATTTGTAAGTAAATGTTCGGATAAAAAGGAGTTCTTGTAGAGAATGTACATAATGTTTATTGACTTGACCCTCCAAGTAAAGGGCATCACTGATGTTTAATGGCAACGTTTATATCCTTTCACGATTGAAATATCTACACAAAAGAGGATTGGAATATTTTCACAAAAAAAATTGAAATGTCTCAATAAAAAAGGATTAGGCTATCTACACAAAAGGATTGGCATATATACATGAAAAAGGATTGGAATATATAAACAAAAAAAGGATTGGAATATATACACAAAAAAGGATTGGAATATATAAAGAAAAAAGGATTGGAATATATACACAAGAAAAGGATTGGAATATATACAAAAAAAGGTTTGGAATATATTCACAAAAAAGGATTGTAATATATACACAAAAAAGGATTGAATATCTACACAAAAAGGATCGGAATATTTACACACAAAAAATAATTGAAGTACCTATACAAGACAAGGATTCGAATATATACACAAAAAAGAATTGGAATATATACACAAAGAAGGATTGGAATATTATTCCAGAAAAAGATTGGAATATATTCACAAAAAATTGAAATATATGCACAAAGAAAGGATTGGAATATATACACAAAAAGGATTGGAATATATATACAAAAGAGAATTGAAATACCTGTACAAGACAAGGATTCGAATATACACCAAAAAAGGATTAGAATATATACACAAAAAAGAATTGGAATATAAACACAAAAAAAGGATTGGAATATCTACACAAAAAAAGGTTGGAAAATATACACCAAAAAAGGATTGAAATATATGCACAAAAAATGATTGGAATATATACACAAAAAAGGATTGGAATATATACACAAAAAATGATTGGAATATCTACACAAGAAAAGATTAAAATGTCTACACAAGAAAAGGATTGGAATATTGCTACCACACTGCGATCTATTGAGACTAATCCTTAAGACTGAAAGATTTGTCATGTTGGCTTGACAAGTATACACAAAAAAAGAATTGTAATATCTACACAAGACAAGGATTCAAATATAAACTCAAAAAAAGGATTGGATTATATACACAAAAAAAGAATTGGAACAGGTTGGAATATAAACACAAAAAAGGTTGGTATATCAAGACAAAAAGGGTGGAATATTAACACAAAAAAGGTTTGAATGTAAACACAAAAAAGGTTGGAATATAAACACAAGAAAGGATTGGAATATCAACACAAAAAAGGTTGGAATATAAACACAAAAATAGTTGGAATATCAACACAAAAAAGGATTGGAATATATACACAAAAAAAGATTGGAATATATAAACAAAAAAAGGATTGGAATATATAAACAAAAAAGGTTAGAATATAAACAATCGGACCCATCAAATTTTGGAATAGGAAGACCACTGTCTCAACTTCTCAAGTTTTGATTTTAAACAGTTCAATTAACATTAAACTCAACCAATTGTGCAGTGTACACTGTACAGAGTACATAACCACATAACCCATTTCCATTAATTTTTAGTTTATATTTAAGCTAGTGGTAAAACTTTTTTCTTTTAAAGAACATTAAAAACACAAAAGATTGCTAAATATCGTTTTTTTAATCCACAACTTTTTGGTTCTGACAGTCTATATACATAATTTCATTTTCTTTGCAACCAAATATCAAAAAGATCTATAGATATTTTGTATTATGAATTCTGTTATTATAAAAAAAAAATATGCAAATGTTAATTGGATACTATAGGTTGGACTACCGTGCTTAAATATTCAGATTAGTCCCGTTTTAAGTAGAAATTGACGATTCTAACTAGAAGATCCTTCCCGGAAGACTGTTTTGAGGAGGTTTGGAAGTTCTCTGGGACGTGCACTGCCGCAAATAGGTAAAATGAGGGTTGTAAGCTCTGCGGGGGAGGTTGCCTTCCCTCGCTTTTCTATATCGAGAGTACAAGTCGATAATTAAATCTATAACCAACATTTTATTAAACTATTTTCTGGAATCAAAATGATAAATGGAGTTGTTTTTATATTAAAACCCTTCACCGTTTTCAAGACTATTTCAGGTTTTCCATTTTCGAACATATCCGGCCTGAATTTGAATCATTTTGTCGCGTTTTTGAGACAAAACCCGGTTTTAAGTCTAATCCACAATTAAAAACAAAACTCACTTTCATAACTTGCAAAATAAATCACTGAAAGTAAAAATTATTTTTGAAGACTAAATTAACTGCTAAATTTTTCCTAAAATCTTAATTTTCCTATTTTGTTTGTTAAATATGAAATAATAGAATAAAGTTGATTTAATTTCCCGCATTCTAAATTTAAACAATTTCCCGGATTTCTACATTGTAAGAACAAAATAATATTTAAATTTTTATTTATCGATGCTTTAATGATTTTCAGATTATAAAAGAACAGTATTTTTGTTTTATATTTTGTTTATTTTTTACCTTATTGAAAACCTTTGTTTTATTGCGCAAGTGCGTAAATGCATGAAAATTTACATTGTTATGAATTCGAGTAACTGTCTCAAAACCAGGATATGTTCCGAAAACGCAACATGAGCTGAAATGCGTTAAGTGTTTTCAAATAGGAATATGTTCGAAAATGAAAACCAATTTCATCAAAAACTAATTCTCACACCTTATCATTAGTTTAAAGTTGACATTTCTTGTTTCAATAATTAGTTTTAGCCATTTTTAATAAATGATGGTATAGTTTTGTTCAACTTGGCTTGAATTTAGATATATATACACTTGAAAAAGATAATTTTGCAGATTGGGCTCATTTCTAACACTCAGTGTAATAAATGGGCCAGGTGTTAGTTTTGGAACTAATTTCCCCTGTATTTAGAAAAAAGAAAAAAAATATTCCTTTTTAGTTTTCTTAGATATATTCAGTATTCACATATTTCTTTCTGGAAGGTTCCATCATGTCATCAATCTTTCCACTTTACAGGGCAAACAGTCCACACCAGGATATATAAAGGGGGCGTTCGCCATGTTTTTAAAACTTTGGACAATGTTTTAAAACAATCAATGCCCTTTTAATTTACAACAGGAACATAGTAGATTACAGACAGGGTTACCCACAAAGAATGCGACTTCAGAAACGACTGTACTGACTTTATACTGTTTCTTTTCTCATATTTATGAGTACATCTATAAACTTTTTTCGTTTGTTGCCAAATCATTTAATAAGCCATTTAAAGGCCAGTTTCAAGTCTTTTTTATAGTTTCATCCTTTGTGGTAACCCAGAACCGTAGTTATTTGTAAATTTTATATTTAATTTAGAAAAATCTAGTGTTTGAAATATCTAAGGTCATTGAAGTGCAAAGAGGGATTAGAAAATCAGAGTTTGTGGCAAATACCCAATTCTTTTAAGCTGCAATTAAAAATTACACTAGATTTTTTGCTTACAAATGTTTTTAAAATGTTTTTTCTAACTTTCAATTTATCAATTCAGTCAGTTCTCAAATATGACTACTCCTAGTTTTATTTTGTTTGGATCTATAGGTAACAATGTTTATATTCTAAATTTTATAAGGCCAGCTCATTTTGAAAATTTTTACTTTAATGGGTGGGCCAGTGCTAGGGAGGTTTAAAAAATGCAAAAAGTTTGTTGGAAAAAAATTTAAGGAAAAATGTTATTTTTGATTCACCGACAAAGGGTCAAACGACCCAGGGTCTAACGACAAAGGGTCAAACGACACAGGGTCAAACGACAAGGGGTCAAAAACGCGACAAAGGGTCAAACGACACAGGGTCAAACGACAAAGAGTCAAAAAATGCGACAAAAGGGCAAATTTTTTTTTAATTTTGACGGTTAGTATTTTTTTATTATTATTTAAGGTTAGGTTAGGTACATTTTGGGCCGAGCGCTGCGCCTCGAAAAGGCTGGGGAGGCGAGCGCTGCGGCCAAGGGTTAGGTTAGTTAAGACACTTTCTGGCCCGAGCACAGCGGCTAGGACAGGCTAGGGGGCCGAGCGCTATGGCCACATGGTCAATTATATCCATTTATTTATTATTATTTAGGGTTAGGTTAGGTTAAGACACTTTCTGGGCCGAGCGCTGCGGCTAGGACAGGCTATATTATTATGAATATTATTATGATTATTATTATTATTATTTTATTATTATTATAGTATTAAGGCAGAAGTTACTTGAAGCTCTAGTGCAGTCTCATATACTGAAGATATTATAAAGATATTATTAAGAAGCTTTAAAGTATTTTTAAGATCACGCAAATATTTATTTCACCATTGAGCTCTTTTCATTTTGAACAGTTTTAAAAACTTCAGATTTAAGAAAATAAAAAAAAATATCTATTTTATTGATCAAATTAAACGCTTAGGTTCTTTTTTATTAATTTGTTTTTTTTATATCGAGTAAAATACTCCATAACAATTTCTTGAAAAAGAATTTTGGAGATTAAATAAAAACCTTTGTTTTTGCATTGGCCATCCTAAGATTTCCTGTGTAAAGATTTTGCCATATCGAAATCCAATATTGTGTTAGACTGGTTTCATGCACCAGTTTAGCTTCTTTAGTTAAATATACCCGTTAAAAAGGGACAGCTCACAAAATCGATCATATTTAATAATATTAAACTTTTTGCACATTTTGGCAAGGGGTTTTTATTAGGTGTTTAAACAATTAGTTCTGTAAACTTGATGCTAGGCTAGGAGCTCCACAAAATGTGCAACAATGTCATGCAATATTTGGTTAAGTAAACTTGATGCTAGGTTAAGAGCTCCACAAAATGTGCAACAATGTCATGCAATATTTAGTAAAGTTCGTTTAAACTAGAGGTCCTGGTTAACATTCAGTAAGCCTAATTTTTTTTAACCCATTTCACCCGTTAAATAAATATTTTTAGTGTTTGCTATTTTTATACTTTTTTGTTAGATTATTTTTTCTGAATATTAAAGTAAACACGTAGATATGTTACTTTTTATCGCGGTTTCTAATTAAAAAATATGTTAATATAGTTAATGATACTGTGGAAGCTAGCAAGGTCTGTTGTAAAACACAATTTCTAAATTTCAATAGTCATCCTTAAACCTACACTGGAGTCATGTGAGGTCCCATACAAATGTTGGGCCCTTGACGTTTATTGTATATTCAAACCAATACAAACAGACAATCAATCAAGCAGAGTACATATATTATATAGAGAACGAGTCTGAATACATAATTTTTAAATTATTTCATTCAAAAGAAAGGTCTATATAAAAGAAAGGTCTATATAAAAGAAAGGTCTATATAAAAGAAAGGTCTAAAAAGAAAGGTCTATATAAAAGAAAGGTCTATATAAAAGAAAGGTCTATATAAAAGAAAGGTCTAAAGGTAAAGAAATTTTTTGTTGTGAATCTCTGGATCAAGGATTGATCTCCATCTTCTGCAGATCTAAGGATCAATGCAATTCCTCTTAGATATCCATGGTAAAGATAACTTAATTAATTTAATAATATTAATTTAAGATTGCCCACACTGGATATCAAGATTAAACGTTCACGATGTTCAATATCCACACACACAGTAATCCAAATGTTGCAAGCTCTTTCTGATGAGAAATTACCAATTACTTCTTTAAAACAAAAGTTAAATGTCAATTGGACTTTAAAGTTCTAAATTGTACATGTCTAAGGCTTAAAAAAAGTAAGCGAATGAGATAAATCTAAAGGTTATAGTCGAACCAGTTTAAAAAAACGAAGCAACTTTTCTAAGTTGTTTGGATCTATTTTCCAAGTTGTTTGGATCTATTTTCTAAGTTGTTTGGATCTATTTTCTAAGTTGTTTCGATCTATTTTCACAAAAGTTCCGAACTCTGGTCAATTATCTGTACATTACATTTGTCTATCCTTATATGTACATATCTTATTTTAATTCTTACCTATCACTGCACACTAACCAGGAGAAGAAGGTCAACTTCAATTGATACTTTCACGACTTTGTGACTCCGGTGCTCCTCTAGATCTGAATTTACGCAAATTTATTTGGATACAACACATTATAAATTCAAAACATTTTTGTTCTTCTTAATAGCTCTTCAATAAGAGAAGTTATGATAAAAACATATAATATTTAACTCCTATGTTTATTTTACTTTAGTTTACCGTACTATATGTATATATCCACTGTTAATTAAAGATAGCATGCTCTCCCGCCAAAATTAATGTTTAACAACTAAAGCCAAAATCAAGTGATTTAAAGTTCTAAAATAGCCATGTTTAGGGCTACACAAAAGTATAATTTAGAGCGGTAAAATCAAAACCAAATGCGTTGCAACACTTCAAAGTCGACCCTGCCTTGTAAATTTATGCAACTTTTTATAGCAGGCTGAATAAATGTGTATCTTATTCTATTTCTATCCTAATACAGATNTCTATCCCAATACATATCTTATTCTATTTCTATCCCAATATATATCTGATTCTATTTCTATCCCAATACATATCTTATTCTATTTCTATCCCAATATATATCTGATTCTATTTCTATCCCAATACATATCTTATTCTATTTCTATCCCAATATATATCTGATTCTATTTCTATCCCAATACATATCTTATTCTATTTCTATCCCAATATATATCTGATTCTATTTCTATCCCAATACATATCTTATTCTATTTCTATCCCAATATATATCTGATTCTATTTCTATCCCAATACATATCTTATTCTATTTCTATCCCAATATATATCTGATTCTATTTCTATCCCAATACATATCTTATTCTATTTCTATCCCAATATATATCTGATTCTATTTCTATCCCAATACATATCTTATTCTATTTCTATCCCAATATATATCTGATTCTATTTCTATCCCAATACATATCTTATTCTTTATAACTTAACATCTATATGTATAGTATATAAATACTTTGCTTGGGTGTATGTTTGTTTGATTGTGACCGATAAACATAAATACGACTGAACTAAACGGGTCCACATTTTTTGTGGGACCTCACATGACCATATAATACAAATGGCTGTAGCATGAAGCTAGCTAGAAAACTATTTGGATAGATGACTAGAGAGTAAGAAAGCTAGACAACTCTGAATGTTTTTGGCATTATCAATTCAGAAATAGATTCCTTCCATTTCCTTCCCAGACATATTACAAATATATGCAGCCAATATAGTCCATTCCAACTTTCAGTACATATTTATATAAATATTTAGCTTGTTTGTCTCTCTGTTCGTTTCCAATAAACGTCGAAAAGACTAAACAGATCCACGCCCCACCGGTGTACATTTGAATATCCGAGCTGGGCCAACCTTTGCAGTCCTACTTTGGACTGTACCGCCAATTTACAATTACTAAAGCGGCAGAGGAGTGTGAAACTTTTTGTGACAACTTACACAACCACAGAGGAGGTTTACGGAAAGTGAAGATTTGTCGTTTTATTTTAATTTTAGAAATCTGCTGAGTTTTACAAGAACAAATGGCAGTGTGGCCGCCTTAACAAAGTTCCACAAGATTCAACGGAATGAGATAGAACGGATACGGGGCATTGTACTGACGGACAGTCTAACACGTGTGATATTGATATAGACTCATGTTCTGAACCCTCTAGTAATAAGTTATAAGAAATATAGATACTGGAAGTACTTTATGCCTTTTTATTAGAGTTTGACTCTCGTCCTCCATAGCAGCTTAAAAAGCAACAGTCAAAGGCTGAAATTGTTTCTAGAAGAGGGGTGCGAAGCTCCCTGAAAGCCTAGTTATATAAGACAGAAATAAGTTTATTTTTTCTGACGAAAATTTCGCTTTTGAAAGTAAAGAAAAATTAGCGTGAAATACATTTGAATTAATTGTAAATTTCTTACAACACCACGTGGATTTAATGGTTCTGTCAATGTTCCGGAAAGCTATGACTTTCGATCACAATTTCTCCTATAAAACATATTTTTCAACCTTCTTTCTTAAATACTTTTTTGCCGGCATATACGTTTTGAATAAAAAGTATCAAACAAACAAATCCGTAACTTTAAAGATTGTTAAAATATAAACCAAAACACGTATGATTTCAAATAGAAGAAACCGAATGTCTCTAACTCTGGTTAGTCCGGGGTAAAATTTCAGAAATCAGATTTTTTCTTTTCTTGAATTCCATTTTAATAAATGTCTTCATCTCTGCTTTTAGAGAGTTATTTCAGTATTTCTAAGAAATAAAAATTCTGTTTGGGAAAAAAGTGTTTCTAAGAATTAAGCCTGTCCAGAACTATTCAAGCAATATGCACTTTAAATATGTGAGTAGTTTTTGATTTTGAAACAAACTGCTTCAAGAACAGAAAATAAATCCAAATAGATTTTAGGATAAAAATAATCAGATCGATCGATAGAAAAATATATAAATAAAGATGAATATATTCAGCACATTTTTGTAACTTTAAACATTATGATATTTGGGCCTTTTGTTGCTTTGGACATTTTGAAATCGTGGTTGTTTTTTTAGTTGTTATATTTTGGGTGTTTTGTTATTGGACATTTTTTTTATCAATTCCACCAAGAGAACTGCCGATAAGTGATATGCATTTGTGTATTTCTGAAATAGCATACTATTTTAAACTCTAAATGTTATAAAGAACGACGTTAATCGCCTAGTTCCTTTTCTTTGATTATAATTTTCTTCTATATAGTTGGAATTAATCGTTATACTTTTGTGTAATCACTGAATAAACAATTGAAATCGTCTTTTTATGATAATCTAGCTTGGGAAATAGCTTTACCTGGAATTTTTCCAATAAAATTCAACCCACTCATTACTGAACATTTTAGTACCAATTGCTAAGAACATTTCCGTAGTTCTTCCAAGTTCACCAATCAAAGTTTGAGGCGAATAAATCAAGAGGTTCATGAGTTATGATCAACAGACAAACAGAGCTAGAGATTATTACTTTATATATCAAGATATGAAGATATAATGAATGTTTGGAAAACGAGAAAATATTTGTTATTGTTTTATTTTTCTATTTGTCAGGAAAGTTGGAAGATTCCCAATAAATCGATTACGGACCTAACATTTATATGGCTCAATAGATTTATCATTTGAGTAAATGGCTTTTAAAATCCTGGACATCCCTCGCTTTGCTCAGGAGAAAAAATCAAATGACATGTTTTTAGTTTACATATCGACCATAATCTATAGTCAATAATAAATATAAAAACCATGGATTTTTGATGGTCTAGACAAAATTTTCAAAATTTTTATTGTGTTCGGATTAATTAATTGTGAATAGAAAAAATGTGATAAAAAGTCAGAATATTTTATTTTAGGAACATTGAAGAATTATTCCGCGAAACTATTTTTTTTTTAAATGGAGTTTTTTAAAACTGGTTTAAAACTGGAAAAAGTGTATTCTATTGTTTTCAAACATTTCATTTAAATTCATCAAAAATTGAATGAGAAACAACAAAAAATGTAAGCCATTTGTTTGCAGTTTGACGTTATAATTTTATGACATTTCCTGCAGATTTCAACTTTAATTTTTTTGCGGATTTTTTGTTATTCAATATTCTATGAATATTTGAAAATTTTGTCCAAAACATCAATTATTTCTGTTTTATTTAATCTCTCTGCAGTATGTGTCTAATAAAGTTTGTTTTGATGTCTGATCAGTTATCATAGCTGATTCATTAAACTAATAGGCCAATTTGATTGGATAACTCCGATTGGTAAAGTAAGGCCATAAGCTAATTTTGTACTTAGAATAAACCAAATTCTTCAACTTGCAAGTCTTGAGGGCTGTACGAATGTAAAGTGGTTGTTTGTCAACAAACGCATCCAAAACTGAACCGAAACATGAAATTGAACCCAGTATTCAAGACAGGGAATAAACGGACAAAAAGACGGATAAGGAAATTATATAAACGGACAAACAGACAGATAAGGAAAATATATATTAATAGATCTGTGTTTGAAAGAAGAAAGTCCCTTTATCTTTATTGGCATTTATATCCTTAACTTTCCCTGTATTAAAAATAAGTATTGACTATTCGTGTTTCAATAATTTCAGTAGTACATTTATTTATTGTTAAACTCAAATTTCTACATCTTATACCTCCAGGTTTTCTTTTAATGCAAATAGCTTCTAAATATCAATTAAGGGACAGAAGACAGGCAAAATATCTATCTTAATAAACTATAATGTGTGTTAAGTTAAAAATCAATTTTTTTATTCTTCATTCATTAATTTTTACCCTTTTTAAGTTTTTCCGGTATTATACTATTTTTAACTTTTGTGCCCCCCCCCTTTTTCAATTCCTAGCTACGGGCCTGAAATTGAGAGTTGAGACTGATTCTATACTTACATCAATATATACTTTTAGCTCTGATAGCAGCGAAAAAAAGGTTATGACAATCATATTCCAACTTTTTTTGCAAGATCTTATGAAATACACATCTGCTAGAAAAGATAAAATGTTTTGAATTTCTGTAAAATCTTGTTGTTCTGTAGGTTGGTTGACGGGAGCTTATTGGATAACTTTTCAAGGTTTTTTTCGAGTCAAAATGAAATAACTGTAATTAGAAATATTTTTGATATCAAATACACTGTGATGTTGTCTTTCTGTTTCATAGTTTTCTGGTTCTCACTGTAGCAAAATTTCTAATTTTGATTAAACGAACCTTACAATTTTAATCAAAAAAATTTCCATTTTAATGTTCATCCAATGTGAATAAATGAAAAATGTATCAAATTAAATTGTTAAATAGTAGCTTAACCACAAGAAACTTTAAAATTTGAAAACCGTTGAAACGGGTGATTTTTAAAAATCTTTAGAGATATTTCCATTCTTGTATCTGCTGCATAAATTTATATAATTAAAATGATTGATTTTTAGATGGAAAAACAATTCCGCGAATATTTAATTGCCTCCTTGTTCGCAATAATAGCGCAATTCTGCGCAATGTAATGGCGCAAGCCTTCTTAAGGGAGGGGAATGCCCCACCCTTTATCAGGCTAGAGGGGGCCTTTCCCTAGTTGTGCGCCTGTACATCACCCCCTCTCAGCCCTGCTATAGGATTAATTACCTTTATGCATTTACTTTATTATCGTAATGAATTTATTCAACGGCAACTATTTTTTCGAAAATATTTTTTTAGACTAACAAAGTAAAATTTTCGAAATATTCTGCTTTTAAATGTTTTAAATGTTTTTAATGTTTTTAATGTTTTTAATGTTTTTGATGTTTTTAATGTTTTTTATGTTTTTAATGTTTTTAATGTTTTTGATGTTTTTTGTTTTTAATGTTTTAATGATCTTAATGTTTTTGATGTTTTAAATGTTTTTGATGTTTTTGATGTTTTTAATGTTTTTAATGTTTTAAATGTTTTTAATGTTTTTAATGCTTTTAATGTTTTTAATGGTAGATTTCCAAAATGTTTATACTATTTGTTGAGACTAAGTGGTAAACTTAAACCAGCCGTATAAACCTTTATTGGGAAAATGATTTGAGTTTCTACAAAAATGCATCTTCTTGACGTTAATTGGATGGAAAATATTAGACAAACCAACAGATAACAGACAAGCAAATATATCATAGACTGGCTTTGGTACCCAGCTTTGTTTGGAAACTAAGCTTTCTATATAAAAGCCAACCCACTTAACTTTAATTGTTTTAAGCCAAGCTAGAAAATATTTTCATGGTTACCGAGATCCCCAATTAAAAAATGAAGCAGTTCCCCAATTAAAACTTGAGGCAAATCGGTCATGGGGTTCATGAGTTATGATCGCTTATACAAAAAAATATACAGAGATTACTACTTTAAATATATATAGGCTAGTATTATCTTATTCAACTGTTCCAGCGCCAACAACGTCAAAGAAAGCTTGTAAAAATCCAATGAAAGGAATACCAATTTCAGGAAATTTTCATTTTTTGGGACAATTTTAATAATCCAAAAACTTCTAATTAATTATTAAGATTAGAAAATTTTAAGTCAAATCAAACTTCTCGTCAAGTTTTAAAAGTTTATAGAATTCTAGAAATAAAACAAGCTTGTGTTCTCTCAACCCGTATTCCTGTTATTCTATTCTAACTAAACTAATTTTCCTGGTGTGGAGAGCCACAGGGGTTGCGCTACTGGTTTCCTTTTGTTCTTCTTAGTTGTGTTGTCCCTGAGGGATTACTAGTAAATAAATAAATACATCTGAAAATTCCTAGCAATTCAAAGAGAAAATGAAAACCTTGGAATTCTTAACCCTTTTCCTATTGGGAGGTGGGAGTGGCAGGTGGGTGGGATCCAGGGAGGAGGCTCCGTAATTTTATGCACTAAAAGGCCGGGTTTTAATACCAACTGCTTGAATGATTAATTTTCTATATGCCGAACTAATTCTATAGTTTGACCCACCTTTGGCCATTAGATTTCAACATTCTAATTTTTCATACTTTTAAGTTCCGTAATTTTTTTGTACAACTTTTTTATGTGACTGGATTTCAAGAAAAAAGTTTTTTTTGTGTGCAATTTTCTTTAGTTTTTGGTTGTAAAGCAAACAAAAAAATGTATAGATTCATTAAGTACCCTCTTATGCTGTGCGCAATCTTTATTAATCATCAAAATAGCATTTTTTTTATTTTGCAGCTGCAGTTCTTAGTATTGATTGCACGACTCAGAAACAGTTATATTTGATGTTATTTGTTTCTCTTTCTAGTATAGTTGCTCTCTTTGTATCTTTTAACTTGATATTTATTCTTTTCTCCTACCATGGACATATTATCACAAATATTTGAGACCAAACCATGTCACGCATTCTTGAGATATAACAATGTATTTTTCCCCTTGAAAAAAAAAGGTATGTACAAAAACCATTCATCAATCATTAATCAATATTCATCAATCATTAATCAATATTCATAAATCATACATCAATCATTCATCAATCATTCACCAATCATCCATCAAACATTCATCAATCATATATCAATCATCCATCCATCATTCATCAATCATTCATCAATTAATAATCCAACATCCATCAATCATTCATCAATTATTAATCAATCATCAATCATTATAATGGTATCAATACTCCGTGGTATAAATACTCCATGGTATCAATACTCCATGGTATAAATACTCCATGGTATAAATACTCCATAGTATCAATACTCCATAGTATCAATACCCCATGGTATCAATATTCCATGGTATCAATGCTCCATAGTATCAATACTCCATGGTATCAATGCTCCATAGTATCAATACTCCATGGTATCAATACTCCATGGTATCAATACTCCATAGTATCAATACTCAATGGTATAAATACTCCATGGTATCAATGCTCCATAGTATCAATACTCCATGGTATCAATACTCCATAGTATCAATACTACCTGGTATCAATACTCCATGCGGTCTCAAAACTCCATAGTGTCAATACTCCATGGTATCAATACTACATGGTATTTATACTCCATTGTATTAATACCCCATGGTATTAATACTCCATTAATACCCCATGGTATTAATACTCCATGTGGTTTCAAAACTCCATAGTGTCAATACTCCATGGTATCAATACTACATTGTATTTATACTCCATGGTATCAATACTACATGGTATTAATACTCCATGGTATCAATACTGCATGGTATCAATACACCATGGTATTCATACTCCATGTGGTTTAATACTCCATACTATCAATACTCCATGGTATTAATACTCCATATAACGGGATATATTCTAAAATAACAATCTCACGAGTCACAAAAAAGCACAAGCACGTTCTCTGAAGAAAAAATAATATCTTCAGTTTATAGTGAAAAGAGTCCTACCTACGCTTTTTTATCTCGAAAGATTTATCAAAACTATTGGTTAAATCGTTCTAATAAATCGTTTTTTTTAACACCTAAGATTCTTTTGGAAAAATCTAAAGCCAAAAAAAACTTGACCTTGTGAAAACAGACCATAAAACGATGGCCTATTCTATAAGGTTTATGGTTCCAAAATCCCAGCTCAGTGACTTTAAGAATATAATGCATTTTCGTCGGTTTTCTTTCTACACAGGCGTAGATTACTGGATTTACCAGTACTTTATAAAATGTCACTCTGAGCAAGGACTTTCTTTTCATGAATAACATTCTTCTATATCAAGGTTTTATGTTTTCTCCCAATATTATAGTTTGATGTGAGGAGCAACCTAGCAGGGCAGTTTTCATAAGATATCCCTTAAGCTAAACCTTTATCCCAGAGTCAATATTTTCTATCCTTAAACTTGGTTGTTTCTGGGAAGGAAAAAAAGGAAGGAAGGAGGGGGTGGGGGAGAGGATTTTGGGGAATGTGGAATCTTTTTTGTCGGGAACTTAGGGTAAGGATGTGCAGAGTGAAATACAACCACAGGGTTACCCACATAAGATGGGAATGTAAAGAAGACTTAAAAATTATTTAAATATAAAGTTTTTTAAGATTAATTTAAGTCTAATACCCTCAGTTTTGTCTTTAAATGGCTTATAGTTTATAGTTTTAGTGAATCATCAATTTAAGGAAACAGAAAGTATAAATTCCGTACAGTCGTCTCTGAAGTCGTATCCTTTGTGGGTAACCCTGTATATTGATAATTAACCATCAACTCAAAACTACTAAAATTAACAAAATTATAAACTTTCTTTTGTTTCAAGATTAATTCGCATTTTATAATCATAGTTTTTTCAAAATAACAATACAAAAAGTTTAAGATTTACAAAAAATTGAACTTTATCAGATTTTAGACTTTGCATTTTTATATCTTGGAATTCATTTCCCAATTTAAGGTTGCCTATTCTAGCATGCAGAGATTCATTCAAGCATTTAATTTAAAAATAAAATATTTCAGCAATATAAAAAGTATATCAAATTTTCTTTAAGAATTTACTAAGTTGATCTCTTCGGATAAAAAAATTTAAAAAAGGAATCATAAAATCAAGAAAAAGGAATTGAGTTTGTTGCCACCTATTTAAAATTTCACATCCTTATATCTTTGCAACCTGTCGGGTTAAACCTTTTATATTTAAAACTTAGATTATAGGGATCCAATAATCTAGGGATTAGAAAAATAGGGTTTGTGTTAAAAACTTGATTCTTTCGTTCTGTGTTAAATGTTGGTAAAGGTTTGCAAATTGCGATACATTTAAATCATGAATTATGCTTTCTAGAAAAATTTAATCATACGATGATCTTTTCATTATTGCAAATGTTTCTATTATTAGAAAAAATTACGTATTTACATTTGTCTTCTTGGTTCTTTGGCTCATATTTTTCTTCTGAGTGATCCAAGGAAATATTTATAGCTGGTCAATGAATTAGGTATTATTAATTCAGATTTTTTATTTTGAAAATAAATCGAACAGTAAAATCCATGAAATGTGTTAGTGTCAGACAAATCGGTCGCACTTGGCTCTTTTTGATTATAAAATTATTGCTCTAATGTCGTCTTTATTTTCCACAGTTTTTTTGTTCTAACTGTATTGCCCTCAGGCTCATCATAGCTTCTATTATGGTCTTCGTAACATTTATGTCAAAACCTTTCTATACTTATATTTTCTGCAAAGTATTTACAGAGAAGAGTGCACCTAATATAAAAGGGTTGACACATGTTTGCAAATTTTGCATTTTGCAGTTGTGCAGATATTAATCGCAGGGTGAAGTGTAATCTATTATAGTTCTTTTATATATTACAATAAACTTTTATTCAAACAAGCATTTAAAGAGAAAAGAACCAACCATAACCGTAACCTATGTCACGCCCTAGTTACCCATGGGTTAAAGAACCAACCATAACCGTAACCTATGTCACGCCCTAGTTACCCATGGGTTAAAGAAAGTCTAGCCAAATGTGTTCAGCAGTTTGGCCAGCCGTAAAGGACAATGAACGGAGAGCATTATATTATAAGATTATTTAAAAAAATGTAGTCCGATATTGTTTTATAAATACGTTTTTATACATTATTGTGATTTATTCTTACTTCGACCATCGTCTTTAGAAGTTAAACTGAATGCAGTCCATGGTTAAAGGTTCAAAGGTGAAAATTAAATCCCCCCCCCCCTCCCCTTTTATGTTTGTATTAACATTGTGTCAGTAATCTTTGCAGCAAAGTTAAAAATAGAGTAAACAAGTTAAACAAGTTAAATAGAATTTGGATTTTAGATGAAATGTCCTATCTATGTAACGTCCAATCTATGAAATGTTTTGTCTATATCATGTCCTGTGTATGAAATATCCTATCTCTGAAATTTCCTATGCTTAAAATGTCCTATAACTGAAATGTCCTATATCTGAAATATCCTATCGCTGAAATGTCCTATCTCTGAAATGTCCTATCTCTGAAATGTCCTATCTCTGAAATGTCCTATATCAGAAATGTCCTATAACTGAAATGTCCTATATCAGAAATGTTCTATAACTGAAATGTCCTATATCTGAAATGTCCTATATCTAAAATTTCCTATAACTGAAATTTCCCATATCTGAAATATCCTATCTCTGAAATGTCCAATCTCTGAAATGTCCTATATCTGAAATATCCTATCGCTGAAATGTCCTATCTCTGAAATGTCCTATCTCTGAAATGTCCTATATCTGAAATATCCTATCTCAGAAATGTCATATAACTGAAATGTCCAATATCTGAAATGTCCTATATCTGAAATGTCCTATAACTGAAATGTCCTATATCTGTAATGTCCTATCTCTGAAATGTCCTATATCTGTAAATCCTGAGTTTGAGCGCAAATCCGACGTTCAAAACTCCTACTTTTGGGGGTGGATATATTTTCAGAATTAGTTTTTTTTTGATTATTAAATAACGACAACGAAAAATAAAGTGAAAATTATACAGTAAGCTAATTGGATGGTTAGGAACACATTTCTCAAAAAAAAATTTGTCAATAAATCAATGCTAGAATCAATTATTTCGTTTTAATTATTATATTGAATTTCTTATTTTCTTTAAATTTATTCGCAGATTTCTTCAAATTCTTCAAATGTCGTCTTTTCAATAATAATTCTAGAAAATCTGCAGAAAATCTTTGTGAATAGTTAGAAACCAGAATAATGAGAAAATAGAAACTAATAATTGAACACGATTACTCATTTTCGATGATGAATAATTTTGATTTTCTCAACATGTTCCTATACAAGACGTCTGTAGTTTATTGTAGAACTTTTTAATATTTTATGTCAATAGCCAAACCTTAGAGGCAGAATTTAATTCAGAGGTGAACTGCTGTCAATTTATGAACTAGTCAGGAAGAGAACGATCGTTTTTAAGAACGACCCACTCGTTTTGAACTTTTAGAAAACGAATAGCGATCGTTTTTGAAAACGATCGTTTTTTATAAAACGATTTGCGACCGTTTTTTATACGATTGTTTTTAAAAAAACGATCGTTTTGTTTTTGATTTTTCGTCGTCGTTTTCATAACGAAACGATCGTTTTTTCTGAAAAATGAAAACGTTAACATCCCTTGACGCAGCCAATAAGAAAGTCAGCTGTTTTTATGGATGGTTTTGAAAATAGGTTTAATTTTTAATGTTTTAAAATCTTGGATTTGTGAAATAGATCATCTTTTAATTACTTTTCCGATATTTACTTTAAATTAAAGGAATTAAAGAAAGCACCACATCCGACTACACATTTATAGAAAGGAATTGAGCCTTACCACAACTATGATTTCATAATTCCTATATCTTTGCAACCCAATTGTGCAACCCTTATATATTTCTCTTGTGTTGGGTCGAATAATTTCTAAGTTTGAAATATCAAAGGTTTACACCTTTAGGTTGTAATTTAGAAAATTTCAGTTTGTGGCAAAGATTTAATTCCATTAAAACATTTGTATTTCTTCTCAATAGCTTCTCAATAGGTGGAGTTATGATTGAAAATTTTAATAAGATTTTACTCCATTACTAGCAATTTACTTTAATTCTTGTACAGATTTTAGATACATCTAGTCCCAAAAAACATGGGAATTCAGTGACGAATTCGATATCGTCTTTGTTATGAATTAGCATTGTAATACCTAATTTCAANTGGTCAAAAAATCGTTCTCTAGGAAATTACCCATTTTCAATTTGTTTAAACCGTTTTTTGTTTATCTTTTTTAACCTAATTTTGTTTTATTTCAGGATCTCTCTTCAACTTGTCTTGAATGCAATAGAGAAATCGATTGGCTGCTGTAAATTGTTACTTAATCTTTTTACAACTAAGACGAAGTTCCCAACCTATGAATATAAGATAAACTTTTTGATAATTATGTATTCCTAATTTTTTCAATTTTGTTGACTCATTAATAAAGAGATTTTTTAAACTTTACTTTCATTTACACATTTGTCTTGTATACTTTTGTGTGTTTGGACTTGAGAAATTTATATCAATTTTAGAATCTGTTTTGGATATTTTGATGAAAAAAGTCGACATTTATTACTTTTGAATATGTACCAATTTAAACAAAAAACAAACACAAATTTTAAACGATTTTTAATGGCGAATTTCAGGGCGACAGTCAACCTTATAAAGGCTGGGGAGTCTGAATCTATGAATAGCCTGGGGGGGGGGAGCGTCCCACGCCACTCCCATTAAAAAAAGGCTTTGAGAATAGGTATAGAATTAAAATGCATAATCATAGACCAATTTTTCAACGCCAGCTCATTGAAAAAAAATTAGACAGATAATTCTAATAGTTGGGCTCTAGGGAAGGTTGAAAAAAAGCCAAAAAAAGGTAAAATTGTAATTTTTTAAACAGATATCCAATTGTGACACATGTGTCTAAATCCATTTTTTAAGGAATTTTTAAAAATATAATTTTTAGATCTGTAGCTTTAGTCACAAAAAAGTTAAGGGCCATTTTAGATTTTTTTTACACAGACCGGACTTTTTACCGTCCTGTACCCTACCCGTTGAATTAAAACTTCTTTAAATAAATTAGTAAAAAAATACTTTACAGATTGACCCCGAGAAGTAAAACGTATTCAATGACCTCTTCAAATGACAAATTCATGATGTACAAGGGGTTGTACAATTTTCAGCTTTACAGTCTGCATGAACAATCTATTCTAATTTATCTAGGGATTTGAGGCACACAACCAATTCCTTTGTTCACTAGATATCTAGTCAGCCTTTTAATTGCTCCAACATAAAAAATCAAATCTCTTATTTGAAGATATATTTACATTTATACATTTGTATGTTTACTTATCTGAAAGATATATTTACATTTATACATTTGTATGTTTATTATCTGAAAGATATATTTACATTTATACATTTGAATGTTTACTTATCCGAAAGATATATTTACATTTATACATTTGTATGTTTATTTATCTGAAAGATATATTTACATTTATACATTTGTATGTTTATTTATCTGAAAGATATATTTACATTTATACATTTGTATGTTTATTTATCTGAAAGATATATTTACATTTATACATTTGTATGTTTATTTATCTGAAAGATATATTTACATTTATACATTTGTATGTTTATTTATCTGAAAGATATATTTACATTTATACTTGTATGTTTACTTATCTGAAAGTATTTCATGACTTTGATAATAAATCAGATTAGGAAGAATTCTATAGATACACTGTATGGAGTTAATCATATATATATATCAGAGGCATAGAAAGGGGGGATTACTGGGGGGTAATTACCGCGCCCCCCCCCCCCAAGAATATAAATATCCCCTCTAAAAAATTTATCTCCATTCTCTATGTTCATGATTACCAAAAGAGGAAAAAGATAAATAATTGTTTTGGCCGCTTCGCGCAGATCATCAGGCGATACCAAAAGCCTCTCTGGGTGATTGGATATTGACTTAGGACAAATTTCAAATGAAATTTGAAAGGCAGTCTCTGTGCTGAGTGGCTGATCATCGTACATTTTCCATTTCGATTTTGGTGTATTTGCTATTTTACAAGCTAGTTAAAAAAGTCTAATTCACTGTGGACAATATTAAGGTTATAAATTAAGAAAGGTGAAAAGTGAAAAGTGAAAAGGAAGCCTTTCATTTGAAAGAGTTTGTGAATGTTAGAAATGATTGCGAAATTAAAATCAAACCCAACCAAAACCTCTAATTAGATAAATATCATGAATGGTCATATGTATATGGTCTAGGGGGGGGGAAAATAAAAATCGGTGCGCTACGCCCGCAAATCGATAAAATTAACAACCCCCTAGGAAATTCTTAGCTACGCCCCTGATATTTAGATATATAGTATACATATATACAAATACTAGAAATTCAAGGCGCTTCGCGCCCATCTTCTATTTAAATTGTGAACATGTTCTTTTTGTTTACATTTTAAAACAAAGAAAAAAATTTTTTGCGGATTTTAAAAAAAAATTCTGCAGTATTTAAACCAAACTGTATTAAAAGAAGAAAGTAGTATTTAAACCAAACTGTATAAAAAGAAGATGGCAGTATTTAAACATAAAAATATTAAACTAAAAGAGGCAGAAGACGTAATTTCAAGTTATCCTCCATTTTAAAAGTGGAATGTCCGATTCTGGGTCTGTTCAAGAATCAATATGGTTAAATTGTTTCTACATAAATAATGGTTATTTGATTGTTTGCCACGGTTTTTTTTGCGGAATTCTTGTTAAGAGTTTAATTAAACTTGAGTTAAACAGACTACAGTCGTCTTCCTTTTCCACAGTTTTATAGACCTCATTGTAAAATACATGTTACTAAAAACTCCGGTTTACTTGAATTATTGTATCGACTTTTAGGCAATTTGTACGGTATACTATACGCACAGACTACACAGACGGCAAATTGGGACTGTACACAAAAGTAATCATCTCTCTTTTTAATATCTTTCTGACATATTTGTTTTGAAAAGAATTATATTATTTAATAAAGTAAGCTATTCTTCCTAGTTTTAATCTTTATGATGTCCTACGGTTTTATTGCGCTAGATAAAGCTTTTTACATTTACAGAGGCCAAATTTAAAGAATTTGAGCTAAGCTTAAATTTGGTTGCTTCCACTTATAATTGTATTCAATTTTTCAAGATTAAAGCGCTCAATTGAAACCGGTTTTTGGTGGATTTGAGACGTGGCCTAAATTCCTTTAATTCGGACACTTAACTTAATTTAAAATGAGTATAAACCTGTTTATGCATTACTAATTATTTATTTTATCCCATCTATTACATTATAGGTTTTTAGGGCGTTTCGCGCCCATCTTCTATTTAAATTGTGAATATGTTCTTTTTATTAACATTTTAAAACAAAGAAGAAAAAAAATTTTGCGGATTTAAAAAAAAAAATTCGCGGATGTTTTAAGAATTTAAATTTTTTTTTAAAAATTAAAAACCTTTTAAACACATTTTTTAAAAATTTTTATCATTCATAAACCTTCCATAAACCACAGGGTCACGTGATGTCCCACGAAAAATTTGGGCCCGATCGGTTCAGCCGTTTTGATGTTAATTGGATACAAACAAACAGACACCCAGACAGACAAGCCAAATTTATATATAGATTTTAGCGAGAATTTTCTTCAGGATAACTGCACTTCACCGAATATTGACTTTTACAAGTGATTTCTCGACTTTTTTGATGAAATTCTCGAAATCTCTTGAAAGAGTAAATTTTCCGGCAAAGTTTGCAGTTCTCGGTAGTAAATCCTCGCTAAATGTAAATAAATAGATAAAACTTAAACAATTATATAGTATTCGCCCTGTATTTTGGAATTACTAATCCTTGATCGAACAGCTTTTCTGCTTGGCCTGCTTTGGATATTTCAGCTTCAATGTCCATTTATTTTATTTTATTTTGTATTTTTGTATGTGTATTATGTTTTATTTAAATTTTGTACGTATGTATGCAAGGCTAATTTTTTCACGGTCTCAGTCATCGTCCTAATTGTAAAAAATCTTTAGTGCACAATTGCGCTGTGTTTCAAATTTAATTTTTTTTTAAATCATGACTTCATCCTAAAAGTTGTCTTTCCGCAGTTTTCTGATTCTTACCATATATTGAATTTATATATATTTATAAATATATATTCAATATATATTTATATATTGAGTCTTTGCCACAAACTCTGATTTTCTGATCCCAATATCCTTGCAACCCAATGTCGTAGATCCTTGATATTTCAAACTATCATTTATGTTTGATCAAATAATCTAAGTTTGAAATATCAAAGGTGTACGATTAGGTTGCAAAGAATTAGAGATTAGAAAATTTGAGTTTGTGGCAAAAATTCAATTCCTTTGTAGCTCGATATCTTTAATTAAACCATAGGATGTAATCACTGTTGAAGTTTGAAAAAATTGTACATAGCTCCAAAATTTATTTTTAATAATAAAGTCTTAAGGGTTGAACAAAGGCAGAGAGAAAGATCTCGAGAGAGATAAAGAGATACAAAAGGTTAAATGACAATTGTGGCAATGTTAAAAAGAGCTAAGATTAAGTGATTAAATTTTTTTTGGCAAGCTACAAACAAATCTTTGATTTATGATGTAATTTTCTTGGCGACTGTCCAGCAAGATTAAATTCGTTAAAGAATAATGTATAATTTAAAAAATTTTACTGCGTTCATCAGTTGCGCCATTTTGAAAAAAAATAGTAAACATTTGTGAATACCTTACTCTACATATTAAGTTTACTTTTGTATGATTATTAAAAATATTGTATTGGGGTTTTCTTCATCAGCAAGTATAGAAAACAAATAAAATAGCAGGTTTAGGGTTAAAAACATCAATATTGGATATTTAGGGAAGTATATAACTTTTAAAACATTCTGATTACATCTTAGTGGAGGGGGGTGTAGTCTGTAGTCTGTAGTCTGTAGTCTGTAGTCCGTAGTCTGTAGTCTGTTGTCTGTAGTCTGTAGTCTGTAGTTTGTAGTCTGTAGTCTGTAGTCTGTAGTCCGCAGTCTGTAGTCTGTAGTCCGTAGTCTGAAGTCCGTAGTCTGTAGTCTGTAGTCTGTAGTCTGTAGTCTGTAGTCTGTAGTCTGTAGTCTGAAGTCCGATGTCTGTAGTCTGCAGTCCGTGTATTATGTAATCTGTAGTATATGTGGTTTTTAGTCTGTGTAGTGTAGTCTATGTAGTCTATGTAGTCTATATTCTGAACTAGTGAAAGAAAAGAATCTAATCAGATTATAATAATCTCAACTCTCTGGGGAGATTAGTAATACTTGCATTATCTACTCAACAAAACTTTGAATATTTTTTCTTTTCTTCATATTTTTCTCTTACTTTTCTTCATATTTTTCTCTTTTCTTGTTCAAAATAAAAGTTTTTTCTTTTCAGATATTCTTTAAATTTAAAAATTCTAGTTTTGAATTTCTCTGACTATTCACAAAAATTAAACCTAAGAATAAACTAAATAAGAAATACTTTTAAATTCTTAATTAAAAAAACACAAAAAGATTTTTTTTTTCTTGTGTAACATTTCAAAATATCTTGTATTCATAAGCAAACAAAATATTGAAAAAAAAACAAATGTATTTTAAATATTTAAATTCATATCGGATGAAAAATTCATGTTTTAAGATCAAAACAAGAAAATAACGGCATAATGGTCGTTTTGACATAAAATTGGGCACAATTCCGGCCCTTTCGCACTTAAAAATCATCTTGTGTGTGCTTTTGGCATGTAAAAAATGTCGACTTTAATAAACAATGAGTATAGGGTTACTTTCTGATGATTTTTTCAAGAATCCTATTCATAAAACAAAACAAAATTAATGAATATTTATAAAATAAAAATTCAATAAATATTCATCAAATAAAACTGAATATATATCTTTAAAACAAACCTGAAGGAATATTATTTATCTAAACTGAATGATTATTTATCTAAACTGAATGAATATTTATAAAATAAAATTAAATAAATATTCATCAAATAAAACAAACCTGAAGGAGTATTATTTATCTAAACTGAATGAATATTTATAAAATAAAATTCAATAAATATGCATCAAATAAAACAAACCTGAAAGAATATTATTTATCTAAACTAAATGAATATTTATAAAATAAATTTCAAAGAATATTCATCAAATAAAACTGAATATATCTCTTTAAAACAAACCTGAAGGAATATTATTTATCTAAACTGAATGAATATTTATAAAATAAAATTCAATGAATATTTATCAAATAAAACTGAATATATATCTTTAAAACAAACCTGAAGGAATATTATTTATCTAAACTGAATGAATATTTGTAAAATAAAATTCAATGAATATTTATCAAATAAAACTGAATATATATCTTTAAAACAAACCTGAAGGAATATTATTTATCTAAACTGAATGAATATTTATAAAATAAAATTCAATGAATATTCATCAAATAAAACTGAATATATCTCTTTAAAACAAACCTGAAGGAATATTATTTATCTAAACTGAATGAATATTTATAAAATAAAATTCAATGAATATTTATCAAATAAAACTGAATACATATCTTTAAAACAAACCTGAGCTGAAAACTTTAGAATGGTGGATATCAGGATTAAGGCTTAATCCACTCTTTTTCTTAATCTCGGAATTAAATATTGCTTGTTTACCTCATGACTTTAATCTTCAGATTAATTATCCGACGGGATATCTGGATATTTCATTCTAAAGTTTTCAGCTCAGAAGGAATATTATTTACTTAAACTGAATGAATATTTTTAAAACAAAACTGAATTAAACTAAACAATTACCGCATAATAGTTCAATAAGGCAGCATGCCATATTTTATGCCTATTTTATACCAAACATTTATATGAAAAAGTTGTCAACTGCAACACATTAACCTCACGCTATAGGGGATATTTTAGGTGTAGTCCTTTTTTTGCCCTCTTTATAGTCTGCATATATATATATATTTATATATATATATATACAAGCCTTAGACGGCGCTTCGCGCCCATCTTCTAAATTAATTGTGAACATGTTCTATTTGTATACATACATCGTAAAACAAAACAAAAATAATTCGCGGATTTTCACAAAAAATTTCATGGATTTTCAAAATTTTCAAAAATTTAATGAAGATCGAATTTTGATGGAGACAAATATTTGAAATTTTGATCATTCATAAACCTTCCCTGTGGTCACGTGATGTCCCACAAAAAATTTGGGCCCGATCGTGCGGTTCAGCCGTTTTGACGTTTATTGGATACAAACAAACAGACGGACAGACAAACAGACAACCAGACAGACAAGCCAAATTTATATATAGATATCCAACAGAATTGTCATCTCGGAGTCGGATCTATATTGTTCTCAGACCGTAAATTATTCAATTGAATTTAAAAACTACTAATTCAGATATAATATAACCTACAATTGTCGAATGTCAAATGCAAATAGTATTTCATTGATATTTCATAATATTTTTAAACATTTTTTTTAATGATCCGAGTGTTACTTTTGAAAACATGCATGCCTGTTTCGAGGATTTTTTTTATAATGAAGACGACTTTTTAATATTTTCCAGGAATGTTCGAAAATCCAGCGCCAGCTGTGAAAACAAGTTGTAAGCGAAATATTAATAATTAAAAACAACGTAAAATAATGTGAAATATCAACAACTATGTCGGAATGCTTCGAATCGCATTCAACAATTGTAGGTTGTAATGTATGAATGAGTAGTTTTAAATAATATGATTTTTTTCGATCTGAGTGGACAATGCAACTAAGTGAATTTGTATGGACATTTTCTCTCTCAAAGACGCTACAGAAAAATTTATTGCATTGACTACATGATAGGTTTATGCTGTCTGGGGCCAAACTACATTTAGTCTATTGTCTGTGTTCTGCATGATATATTGCCAGAACTACATTTAGTCTACGTTGTTTGTGTCCATATGAAATATTGTCATGACTACAATTAGTCTCAGTTGTCACTGTTGAAAATGAAATATTGCCATGACTACAATTCTCTGTTGTCTTTTATCTGTTGTTTGTGTTCAGAATGAAAAACTGCCACAACTACCATTAGTCTTTGTTTTCTGTGTTCAGAATGAAAAATTGTCATGACTGCAATTAGTCGATGTTGACTGCAGTGTTCAGAATGCAATATTGCCATGAATACAGTTACTCTGTTGTGTTGTCTTTGTACAGAATGAAATCTTAGTATGACTACAATTCGTCTCTATTGTCTGTTGTTTTTGATAATATGAAATATTGGCATGACTACTATTAGTCTCTATTGTCTGTGTTCAGAATGGAATATTGCCTTGACTACAATTAGTCTCTGTTGTCTGTGTTCAGAATGAAATATTAGTATGACTACAATTCGTCTCTATTGTCTGTTGTCTTTGATAATATGAAATATTGGCATGACTACTATTAGTCTCTATTGTCTGTGTTCAGAATGGAATATTGCCATGACTACAATTAGCCTCTATTGTCTGTTGTCTGTGTTCAGGATTAAATAAATCCAACAGATGTCACCGTGTTACAAATAAAAGTTGAAGCCTTTAACTGAAATGAATAAATACACAGCGTGTATTTAAAGCATAAAAAAACCTAAATATTCGATACGACACGTATTAGAATCAAGCCGATGCTTTTAACGGATCGTCCGCCTATCTTCCGCCTCATATGGCACATCAACCTCTTTGGTCTCATTCTTCGTCATTACTGCCAGTTCATTCGGCTTATCCTGGCAAATCCTACTCAGGCCACCGCGTGGAGAGAGAGCATTGGCCTAGGCTTAAAGTGGAACCCTTAGGTCATGATCGGCTTTGGTTTGTCAAGGATCTTGAACGTGACTCTTGGCGTAGAGTTGTTTATTTCAAACAGACAAATCTTGAATACAACTAGGACATGAGGTGGTTGTTTTCCGCCCTACGTCCCATCCGACCTCTAGCTATATACAAATGAGCTAATGAGCTGCTATACTCACAGACAGAACTACTTGCAATCTTAGGTTAGCTCCGGGTCCGTATGATAACCGAAGGGGTTACATCAATGGAACTATCCCTACTCTGAGCTACTGAGCCCATGCTGGTTACACTACATTTAGTCTCTATTGTCAGAATTGAATATTGACATGACTACAATTCGTTTCCATTATCTGTTGTCTGTGTTTAGAATGAAATATTGACATGATACATTTATTGTCGGTTGTCTGTGTTTAGAATGAAATATTGACATGATATATTTATTGTCGGTTGTCTGTGTTTAGAATTAAATATTGCCAGAAGTAAAATTAGTCTATTGTCTGCTGTTTGTGTTTAGGCATATTGGCATGACTACAATTAGTCCCTGTTGTCTGTTGTCTGTGTTCAGAATAAAATATTGAACCAACCCTCGAGGGAGAAAACCTGTCCATAAATTAGTTCTGAACAAGGAAAACTAGTTCTACCAAGGATAGATTATCGTGTTTTCATAACAATACAACCAAACAGTTTTCAACAAATATAGGTTTTAATAATTATTCTACTTTAAAGTGACTTACAATCTATTTATAAAGTTGGCGTGTCTGTTTGTTTAATTGTTTGTTTTCAAGAAAAGTTTGCAAAACGGCAAAATCGATTTGGCCCATTTATTTGCTAACTCACATTACCTCGGTAAGAAACGATTCACGCCGGGTCAAAATCAAATAGTTTGACTACGAAATATCGAAAAGCTTGTATAATAAACAATGGAATTGAACTGAACAGTAAAGCTGTTGACATATACAAAATGAGCCATCAAAGAGGAGTTTTGCGTTACATGTTAAAACGATATACACCGCGAAAAATCAAACATGAACTATGATTAATCATGCCTTAAACTTAACATTTAATTTATTCCGTTTTTTTGCAACTTATAGTGGTTTAAACCTTACCTCAACTAAATTCTATATTTTGAAATATTAGAGTTTTTTTATCGTGTTCATTCATTATTTAGTTTTAATTCCTGAATTATTCTAAAACGTGTACACTTTTTCTTTAAAGTTTATGAGTCAAATTCTGTATACTTGATTCAGCATTTTCCTATGAAATAAACCTTTTGTTCTTTTCCCGCATTTTTATGAATAGACGCAGAGAACCAGAACAATATTTAATAATTAAAAAAACTAATTCTGAAAACGTTTCCACACAAAGTAGGAGTTTTGAAGATCGAATTTGCTCTCAAACTCAGGATTTACAGATCTTTAAAAAGTTTAATATGTCTCAAATGAATCCGAAAGAAGTTTTCCACAACACTGCATACTCAGTTCAACTACCTTACATAGCCGGTTACTCCCCTTAAGAAGAAAAAAATTCTTTAATAATGTTGAGCTAATTTTTGTCATCTGCCCTACTTTGAGAACACCGTTTGTTAACGTTTCGGACAGGCCTTGTAGTAGTAACTGGTCGGCTTTAGCATTGTCGATTAATGGTAAAGGATCTGTCAAAGAAATTTCTAGTGACCCTTTGCCACCATTTATATTTGAATGTGCGCTTTTTAAAACTTTGTCTGTGTCAAAAATAATGGAGATTCCTGTTTTTCTATCTCAAAAATTCAAAAAGCCACTTACGGATTTATATAGCAGCGAGGATGAAGAAAATTAAGAGAAATAAAATCTGTTTAAAGGGAGTGTTCGCGATAAATGAATGGGGGTGTAGGCTTACGGCGAAAAAATATCAATGGTGAGCGCTACTAATATTACTTCTATCTGTTGCGTCTATAAGGAGAAAATTGTTAAAACCAAAGAACGTAGCGTCCATACACATTCAGAAAGTTGCAACATACGACTCAGATTGTAAAAAAATCAATTTGATTCAAAACAAATCATTCAGATATTACAACCTATAATCATCGTTAATTTTTAGATGCATTCGTATATAAAAGACATTTAATTATTTTATTTTACAAGTTACAACTAGCTAAATGGCCCCGTTTCCCGTGGAATAAAAAAAATAAAAAATACATTTTTTAAAAAATTCATTTTTTTGAAAAATACAAATTTTAGAATTAATAATATGTTTGCATTTTTTTTAGATTGATATTTAAACTCGACACAACACAGGAAGAATTACTAAAACTTTGAACATAATATTTGTGCCCAAACCTGAAACTCAGTGTCAGGTTTGGAACATAAGCACGGGTTGGAACTTTCTTCCCCTTTATTTCATCTTGAACAAAAATTGTTGATAGAAGATTTTCTTTTCTTTCATAAATCAGTTTCTTATAAGACGTTACCGTAATTTATTTAAAATTCCGTTTGTTAACGGTAAACAGCTGCAACTTCAAATACTGTTTCTGCTTTTCATATTTCAATACTTAAAACCTTAATCTCCCTGGCTAAAACTTTCAACCCTGTTCTGCTGGTAGCGCTTTCCTTGCCTCCAGGTATTCTTTGATAAAAAGCTTTCAACATTCTAGCTTCTCTTTGTTCATCTCACATTATAAATATATCTTCTAAATTCCTGCTTCAGAGACTACATGTTTAGTTATCTTTAATATCTAAATATTGCAAAAGAGGCTTTTATTGTAATTAAGTGACCCTCGAAATTTAAAAAGTTGCAAGCCCGATTTACAATAAAACCCATGTAATATTTATTTGTATGGTAATGTGGAATAGTCTTTTTTCTTAAAAGTATTTAATTCTGACAATTTTCGAAAATTAGCGGAAGAATCCGTTACCGGATTAGCCGTTTCTGAAAAAAAGTTAACGTTTAAAAACGGTAACCAAAAAGCTAAAACTGTTAATGAATTTTTTCACCGTTATCGCCGTTAATACTTTAATATTTGATACCATAATGGCTTTGTCGTTACCGATTTTTAAACCGTTAACAAAAACGTTTCGCCGTTAACGCTGTCAATACTGTAACATACCGTTAGTGGCTGTGCCGTTACTATTTTTAACCGTCAAAGAAATTTTTTCGGCGCTTTGAATCGTTAAGGCCATTAATTTTGTAATAATGGTACCATTATGGTAACATTAACGGTTAGAGCCGTTAACGATTGTTGAAATTGTACTTCTATTGGAAGTTTAAAAAAGCAAAAACTATAAGGATATTAAAAAAGTGTAACTTTAAAAATTAAAATGTGAAGAGCAGGCCTTAAAAAGTTGGACTAGGGACAAGTATCACACTCCCTTTTCTCAACTCTAAGGGAAAGATGTTCTATTAGATGTGCTCATTACATACTAAATTGTACTTCTATTAGATGTGCTCATTACATACTAAATTGTACTTCTATTAGATATGCTCATTACATACTAAATTGTACTTCTTTTAGATGTGCTCATTTCATACTAAATTGACTTCTATTATATGTGCTCATTACATTCTAAATTGTACTTCTATTAGATGTGCTCATTGCATACTAAATTGTAATTCTATTAGATGTGCTTATTACATACTAAATTGTACTTCTATTAGATATGCTCATTACATACTAAATTGTACTTCTTTTAGATGTGCTCATTACATACTAAATTTGTACTTCTATTATATGTGCTCATTATATATTAAATTTTACTTCTAATAAATATGCTCATTACATTCTAAATTGTACTTCTATTAGATATGCTCATTACATACTAAATTGTACTTCTATTAGATGTTATTATTACATACTAAATTGTACTTCTATTAGATATGCTCATTACATACTATATTGTACTTCTTTTAGATGTACTCATTACATACTAAATTTGTACTTCTATTATTTGTGCACATTATATGATAAATTTTACTTCTAATAAATATGCTCATTACATACGAAATTGCAATGTTAAAATGTTTACAAATTTTGAAGTTTACTCTGAACTTTGAACCTTAAAAAGGCTGACGTGTCTGAGTATACAAATAGTCTTTGAAGTCCCCCCCCCCCTCCCCCGACAGTCAAAATACAATGATTAAAGACCAAATTAAAAGTGGATTTTAATTAAACTTGTAATTTCATCTTTGGAGGTTGATCTGAGAGCGAAAATGTTAAAAAAACGTTGTAATTGCATCAAAAAATGAGCAAAACTAGATTAAAAAATTGGATTCGTGGTCCATAAAAAGAGGTTAGTAATTGAATGCAAAGAATCCAATCTACACAATGCATCTACCTATATATATATAAAGTTGTAATCTCTGTTTGTCTGGGTGTCTGCTTGTTTGTTCGTCCGATCATAAATCAGGAACCCCAGGACCGATTTGCCTCAAATTTTGGTTTGGGGGACCCGCGAGACCCACGAGAATGTTTTAAGCTTGGTTTTGAGATTCTAAGTTGAGTGTATCGACTTCAATAACGAAATATTAGTTTCCCGGTAAAATCGTTCAAGTTCGGGTAAAAGGTGGGAGTAACTGGGCAGCGCTGGGTTCCCAAGCTATAGATAGTTGTAATCTCTGTTTGTCTGTTTGTTGTCCGATCAAAACTCTGGAACCCCTAGACCGATTTGTCTCACATTTTTATTTGGGAACGCGTGAGACCCACAGAAATGTTCTGAACTTGGTTTTGAGATTCTACGTTTAGTGGTCGACTTCAATAGCGAAATTTTAGTTCCCGGGTAAAATCGTTGCAGTACGGGTAAACGGCGGGAGTAACTTACTTAACAGTTAAAGGTTGTGGGAATATTTCCCGCCAATTCTAAAAAAAGGTAAAGAAAAGGAAAGGAAAAGAAAAGTTGTAGTAGATCGTCTCCTGTATGCCGAGTTCATTAGCACTTGATCCAATCAGGGTTCAGTCATGTGCAGTTCTCTATTTTGAACCAATAGAAATAGTAACATCTATAATCTTTCGGTCTATCTCATCATTCAATTAGATTTATGAATCCTTTACTTCTACTGAAACTATAGCGACGTCTAAGTATTTTATGATCAAATAATATCTAAAATAAAGGTTGCACGATATCTAAGTTAAAATATAGAACTCGCTGAATTAATAACTTGAATCATAGTTTTAATTTATTGAAACATAGAATGTACATAAAGTTAAATGTTTTGATAAAATATGAAAGTATGAAAGATGCATAAAAATAAAGTTTAAAAAAAAAGCTATTTGAGAGGGGTTTAAGGGAATATAAATATATAAGGAGACCTGGCTGGTATAGTTGTTCTGCTGATCCCTGACTGCATTTGTTTGGGTAAAGAAGGCCTTTTTATATGGCCTGACATTTCGCTATTGTGATGAAAAACTAGGCCAATTTGGGACTTAATACAAATGAAGTTTTGAAATACTATGCATAATGGTTATGAAATGGGGTCTGGGAAAACATTAGGTTTTGCAATAATATGCATAGTTATTTTGGAAATTTAAGTATATGTTTTGGGGTATTAAACTATAATTAAAGTCTTTTTTAAATGTCGGGGTAGATTTAAATTTAAAATGACTATATTAACTTAGAAATTAAGTCTTGTTTTACAGTTTGCAATGATTCAAACAATTACTCTAGGCTTTATTTCAATTAATCTAGATTTTTTCTCTAAAGGGTTGTTGTTGTTGATTGGCATACCTTAAACTGTGAAGAAGAAATGACCAACTTGAAGAGCTCAGCGCGGTCAAAGGTGGCCAGGTATATTTTTACAGGGACAGTTCCTGCTGAAATGTTATTGTCTACAACTGGTTTAGCTCCACAGTTATTGCACTGGTCATCTTCTGTTGTACCTTCATCCCTGATGAAATCTTATCCTCAATGTGACCCTTATCAATTGTTTAAGAATTGATGAGTAGAAGTATTTGGATTTATTTTTCTCCGGTTCCAGAAGTAGCTGTGTAGCTGATTAGCTCCGGAAGAAGCTGTGTAGCTGATTAGCTCCGGGATTATCGGAGGTTTAGTTTATTAGCTCCAGAGGTAGGTGAGGTTTAGCTTATTACATCCCTGTAGTTGGTTTCCACTAGGGGTTTTGGCTTTGATTATTAAAGAAATTGGTTTCTTCTAGTTTCCTCTAGGTTTGAGTAGGTTTCCTCTAGGTTGAGTAGGTTTCCTCTAGGTTGAGTAGGTTTCCTCTAGGTTGAGTAGGTTGAGTAGGCTTCCTCTAGGTTGAGTAGGTTTCCTCTAGGCTGTGAAGGTTTCATCTAAGTTTAGAGGGTATCTCTAAAATGTTATTGTTTTTAAACTTTGCAGGGTTACTGGCTGCACCACAATTTTCCAATACCTCCTCCAGCTCTAGGGTTCATTTCTCTGGTGTGGGTAGGGGGGGGGGGTAAAGATCTTCATCTAACCTTGCTTAAGGTTGGTAGCTGAGCTCTTTAGATTTTTATTGTTGTACACAATTCTAGAATCTTATGTACTGATTCTGGAGATTTTATTTTAAATATAAATAACAGAATTATACATCTTGGAAATATTCATCTGAAAGTTCCTCTTGGATTTGTTTGATTAATCATTTTTCTATTCCAGATTGTATCTGTCCTCCTCCTATTACTGGGTCTGGAGGCTGTAGGATATTTGTATTGAGAATGAACTGTCCTCCTAAGATCTCAAGTCCATGGAGGTTAATTGAGTTTGTCCTATCTATATTTCTGCCCAAGAACAGATTCCTCTCCTCTTCTATTCGAAGGCTGTGCTGGAGGTTGTACTGGAGGTTGAGGTAATAGATTTTCCTATACATTATGAGCACTCTACAGCAAGTCTTCCATCTCTGGGTTTGAACCTGTAAGAGTTTGAGTTTGAGTCCTGTACTGTACTCAGTTGTTAATCCTTCATGGATTAGTCTGGATCCCCAAGGATTTGACTTGGAGTCCGGCATCGAATTGTCCTTGTCTGAAGCTTTGGGAGGTTTTCCTTCAATATCTTGACTTACATATCTACTATACTAAATTGTCAACTCCAATATCGATCTCTGGGATAGATATGTAACTCGGAATCTAATGACCTAAGGACTCTATCCAGAGAACTCGGAGTATCAATTAAATGAACCCCCTAGGGTGTAGATGTGAAGCTGTCTAACTATCTGAAGACTCTGTGGATCGATTAAAGGATCTCTCTAAGTATACAATAGATCCTGGTACATCTGTGAACTGAAGGATCTGTATCTGTATGTTGAAACTTTATTCAGATTTTGTAGATTATAGATATGTGGTTGAAGGCTCTGTGAGTTTGCATAATTTAAAGATTATGTTTGATAAAATATGTGTTTATGTTGAAATATTCAACCTGTTCTTTAGCTAACAACTTTGTTTGCAATATATAAATTCTTCTCTTAGTCAAAACAACTTGTTTTCAAAACCAGCACCCAGAAGCCATTATAATTTTTTTTTCATATGAATTTGTAAGAATACTTTCCGCCCTTCTTTCTTATCTTAAAAAACAAATATCATTGAAAGAGAGTTGAATGGGGTTAGAGTTGGTCGATGGGGAAGGGAGGGGAAATCCTGGAATTCGAAGATCCAGATGAAGAGATATCATCGTTCAACCAGGGTAGCAGTCTTTTAACGATAACCTGTAGTTGGTCCACATAAGCTTCCATAACTTGAGCTGATTCGTTGGCTGCTTCTGTTGTAATCCTAGCTGCTGCGGTTGGGGAGGTAACTGCCGGTGAGCTCCTGGAGTGTACTGCTCCTATTCTCAAGGTTCTCTACTCAGCATATATTCAGACAAAGGGTTGAGGGGTTTTAGTATCTGGTCATATATTATTACACCATGTTTTAAATATTACAATAGCTAAGTGAAACTGAACTGTACCTGGATAGATATGTGTTAGAGAAATCGTTCTGGAGTAGGGTATTTACTACTCCTCTCATCATTTTACCCAACATTCTTACAGCAAATCAAAGAAGAAATTTAAGGAATCTGTTAAACCCACATTGTTTTTGCTAAGACCAGCCTCATGAACATGATTTCGCATCCCTGATAATAAAGTGTTGAAGAGAAGGTAATAAAATGTTTGACATATACCAGATTTCAAAGAAAAATTAATATTTGTATTCTCAATTAGCATAATTTGATGAAAAGGGTTTGCAATCTGATTACAATTAGTCCAGGGCATGAGGGGGGGGGGATGAACTGGTGGAGAAATATATTAAATATAACATTACAAAATATGCTTTTGGTTTTAAGGTTGAAGAGGTAAAACTGTAAATTTTAAGTGGGGGGGGGGGGCTAGACATAAACATTTATATGGGTCAGGGCCTTCTACGTCCCAACCTCCTTCAAAAGCCCTTAAAGTACCAACGTTTATAGTCCATTTAATATATTTTCTAGCCCTTACTTACTAACTTTTTAGAATACAGGGCCGGGGCAGCTGGGGGGCAATGCCCTCATCTTATTTTCTTTTTTCCTTATCAATGCTTAAAATCCATATATTTTCATCATGTTTTCAGAAATTCTAAATAAAGCTAGCCTAGATAAATTGGCCTTCGAGAATTTATTTTTTAAACGAAGGGAGTGGGGGGAGGGGTTGCATTTTCCTTTTTCTCCTGCTACACTAATATCTTGATTTATCAGGAGTAAAAAAAAAGTTTAAATTCCGTAGAGTCGTCCCCAGGGGCGGATACAGGGGGTGGGGGACAGGACCTTTGAACCCCCCTAGTGCAAAACAGGAAAATATCTATCATTAAAAAAAATGTTGTTCCTAAATCTGGATAAATCTAGCACCCTCCTCACTTAAATCCTGTATCCGCCCCTGGTCGTCCCTGAATTCTCAGCCTTTTTGGGTCCTTTGTGTGGTTCAGAGATGTCTCCTGATTGGTCGTGTACAGTACTTGTACACAATAGAACATACTGTGGAAAATATCGCATATTATAGGTGTTAATCGATTTCTGTAACTCTCTTATCTCTGGTTACAGAGACTGATTATCAGCTTAAATATGCTATATTTTCCACAGCTTGTTCTATTGTGTACAAGTACTGTACACGACCGATCAGCAAACATCTGTTTTCAGGGATATTTAAGGATCCTTTGGATACAATACACAAAATCTTCAAAAAAAGACTAAATTCATAAATGTTATGTTTCATGTTTAAAATTGTATTTCTTAAAAAGTTGTAAAACTCCCCTGAATGGGTATTATGTTCAAGAGATGGCACTCTAAAAACCTATCGTAAAAACGTAGCATGTCGTGCCGGGTCAACTTAGTCCTACGTAGCCCTCCTTGTGAAAGGAGATAAGTAGTCTGTGTGGTTTATCTATGATTAAGTCTTTTTTATAACGCTTTTATAACTTATATATTTTCGAGGAATCTAAACTGAGATGGCAAATACTTGTTAGCTTTAAAAAATCTCCGGTTAAAAAACCAAAATTAACTGTTGATTTTTATAATCTAACAAGCTAAAATTGCCGTGTTTGATAAAATAGAAAAAGTGTAAAATTCTGAAAATTAATGTATTAAATTTTCTCCGTGAAGTATCATAAATTTTCCAGGTCATTCTCTTGTAAGAGTTCTTTCTAAATTATTTTAGGTTTTTACTTTTTTGAGAAAAGACATAAAAATATTAAATTATAAAATGGTGAACATGTAAACACATGAAGTAATGAATTAAGAAATTGTCAGGATTTAGGAACTGTCAGGATTTAGTAACTGTCATATGTTCAGGAACTATCCGGATCAAGGAGCTATCAGGAAAAAGGAACTATTAGGATTCAGGAACGATCAGGATTTAAGAACTATCTTGATCTGTTAGGATTAAGAAACTGTTAGGATTCAGAAACTGTCAGGATTCAGTAACTGTCAGGATTTAAGATTGTCAGGATTAAGGAATTGGCAGGATTTATGAAATATCAGGATTAAGAAATTGTCAGGATTAAGAAACTGTCAGGATTAATAAACTGTGAGGATTATGATACTATCAGGATTCCGAAATTAACAGAAATCAGGAGCTGTCATGATTGAGGAACTGTTAGGGTTAAGGAACAGTCAGGATTAAGAAATATTCAGGATTTAAGATTTGTCAGGATTAAGAAATATTTAGGATTCAGGGACTATCAAGATTCAGGAGATATCAGGATTCAGAAAATGTCAGGATTCAGAGCTGAAAACCTTAGAATGGGATATCAATCATGATTGCTTAATCTGATTATCCAATGTACACACTTTTGATTTTCTTCTTAATCCTCTCTTTTGGATACCCCTACTGTATAAAAGTTACGTTTGAATACAAATACAGATACAATGCTATATCGATAGAACTAATATCTAATTAAACAAAAGTTAGCTGTCCACACGCCGGCTTTTAGAGCAACTAAACAAATATAATATTAATCATGCTAATATGCACTTATAAAAAAACATACTTTATCACATTTGAGGACTAAAGCCCTTTTGAACATTAGTCTTAATAAACATATAACTCCAAAGTCCAAAACTTACGTTCGTTCAATCGATCATTAGTCCAATTGATATGACACCGCAAATGCGGAAAAATTTAAAACCAGTTTTTAAATATTAAAGAGCGCATCTCTAATTTCTAGAAATTATTCTAAATACTAAATTAGTCCTGAGATTATCAAAAAGAGAGGATCCAGCATTATCCACCATTCTAAAGTTTTCAGCTCAGGAACTATAAGGATTAAGGAACTGTCAGGATAAAGGAACTATCAGGACTCAGGAACTATCAGGATTCAGGAACTCCCAAGATAAAGGAACTGTTAGAATTCAGGAGATTTTAGGATTTAGGAAATTGCAGGATTCAGGAACTATCAGGATTAAGGAACTATCAGGATTAAAAAACTTTCAGGATTCTGTAACTATAAGGATTAAGGAACTTTTAGAATCAAAGAACTATCAGGATTTAGGAACTGCCAGGATTTACGGACTGCTAGGATTCAGGAACTATAAGAATTAAGCAATTATTAAGATTCAGACATGATCTGAATTAAGGAATTATCAAGATTAAGAAACTATCAGAAATAAGGAACCATCAGGATTCAGAAACTATAAGAATTAAGGAACAATCAGAATTAAGAAACTATAAGAATTCAGGAACAATCATGGTTTAGAAACTGACAGGATTAAGGAACTGTTATGAGAATAGGAACTGTCAAGATAAATTAATTATCAGGATTCGAGAGCTGTCAGGATACAGGAACTGTCAGTGAGTGAGTGAAAGCGCTTCTGTCTCAGTTATAATACTATTTATATCAAATGAATTTAATAAATTTCCAGTATTTTTCTAAAAATCTTGTTCAATGCAACCTTGTGGGAGGATATTGGCAGAGATAGCAACAGTTCTCTCAATGTTCATAGTTTTATTTCAACAAGAACTTGATCATTTTGCAATGAGAGATGAATTGATGTTGGTTGTTTGTCATTTCCAGAATCTATATTTTAAACCAAGCTTGCCAACAGAAATCTGTATAATAAAACTCTTCGCTCATACATATATATTTATGATATATGAAATGTTTGTATGAATATATACTATAGGCCTTTAGGGCGCTTCGTGACCATCTTTTATTTCAATTTTAAACAAGTTCTCCTTGTGTACATTGAAAAACAAAACGAAAAAAGTTTGCAGATAAAAAAAATTTCATGGTTTTTCAAAATTTTCAATAAAATAATGAAAATCGAATTTTAGAAATTTTGATCATTCATAAATTTTCCCTTGGGCCACGTGACGTCCCACAAAAAAATTTGGGCCCAATCGGTTCAGTCGTTTTGACGTTTATTGGAAACAAACAAACAGACACCATAACACCCAGACCAACACAAAGCAAAGTATATATATATATATATATATCTATAGTTCGTTAAACGGCTGGACTCGCTGGACCATATGATCTAAATTTTTTTTGAGGGATTTTTTTCAAAATAGATTTTTTTAAATTCATTTTTTCAATTCCTCGGGCAACGTCAGACACTTCAGCTAGGATTTACTAAATTATGAAATATTATCTCAAAGTTAGTTTTATGCTCTAGTTAAACACGCTTAAAATTTTGGTTAGTCAGGCTTTTAATATTCTTATTCTTTTTCTTGCAATATAATTTAAAAGGAACAGATTTCTTATTTAAGGTTTAAATCATCGTATTTTTTCAATCTGATGGTAAAACTTTGATATTTTTCACATTTACTGTGAACTCATAATTTTAAGCGTTGGACTTTTAAGATTTATTACAAAATTAGAGTCTGAGACAAGTAAATAGTTTCTTTGTGTTTAAGTGTTATAGTTCTAAATACAAATGTCTAGGGCTACCAATAAAATATAAGTGAGTTAGTGAGGTAAATCAAAGGCCTTGATTTCGAGTTTCAAAGTCAGTCTTAAAATTTCAACTATTCTGAGAAGTCTGGATTTGTGCAGAGTTCGGCAGGATCGATTGATTTTGTTGAACTAATACTGTGTTTAATCAGTAGCCAAGTTATGTAACAAACTAGAATAATATTAGAATCCATTGTTCTCAACAAACTTAATCTTCAAGATATACACAAACAAAGGAACTGAGTTCTTGCCTCAAACTCTGTATTTCTAATACTGATGGCTTAGCTAGACCTTTGATCTGTCAAAATACTCTTTGTAGATCGGATGCGACATACATTCTGTATGTCTTTTCAAAGAGAACTTGTTCAAGAAAATAAAAATTCTGATGTTTTTTATTTATAAAATTGAGAAATTAACTATCAACACCGAACTTCCATCGTTGATTAAGTTTTTGTAAATTGTACACATTCATTCTTATATTTTGTTTCGTGTAACATTTGTTACCATTTAAAAGTCGTATAAAATAAAGGAAAACTAAAGCCTGAAACTGACGTGAGTAAATCTACAGAGTATAGTCAAAAATGTTTTACAAGTAAAGAAAAAAAAAAGAAATAAAATGATACTAATGAATCATGGAAAGTCGGAGCTCTCTGGCGGACTCTCCGCCTTTTATTCGCCTTGTAAGACAAGTTAATCTTAATTCTGTCTTTCAACCCTTCGTGAATACTGTCTCCATTTCGGGTTTAGCCAAAGCCGATCCTATTATCTCCTTCTACGCCATGGTTCATGCCTTGGCTTGAATTTAAACTAGAATCTGGGGCAATGGTGGCTTCAGTTTTCCACACATTCAAACATGTGTTCAAAGCATGTTTTCTGGGTTGGCATTTTCTATTTAATAAATATTTCTTCACGTTATACACGAGGCAACTTATCATCCCCCGCACTGCTATCGTTGACTTCAGTTTATGTACCTTTCTCCATGCTTACATCCTCTACCTCATCTTGGAACCAGTTCAAGCATGTTGAATTGGTTCCGATATCTCACATAATCCTTCTTCGTCCGCCTTGCTTGTGAACCGGACTCCAATATTGGGTAGACCTATTCTATGTGCAGCGGAGGTTTGACGGTATGGTTCAGGCCGGGCATTGCCGAACAACTTAAGTAAAATTTCTGACCAGAGTTTGTTATCGGTCTGTATAGGCATAGGTGGCGCAACAGGTTACTGGAGGCTGCTGGAGGAACCCTCCAGCAGCTGCCACATAATGGAGACCTTGCATGTAGGGTTGTTAATCTTTTTTGAAAACGATAGTTTTTATTTCGTTTTTTGGTCGTTTTCAAAAATGTTTGTTTCATTTTACAAAAAAAACTATTGTTTTTTAAAAGGACCTACTCGTTTTGAACTTTTAGAAAAAGAATAAGGATCGCTTTTAAAAAGATCATTTTAATAAAAATGATCAATTATAAGTTTTTATACGGGTGTTTTTCATTGTCATTGATAAATATGTTAATCATTATTAACAAAGGATTGTCGTTAATGATTTTTAACGATAATCTTTTTAAAAACTGTCATTTTAAAAAAATGACCTTTTTTGAATTTTTTTTTAAATGATCGTTATTAAAATGATCATTTCATTTTCGTTTTTTTGTCGTCGTTTTCATAACAAAACAATCGTTTTTCAAAAAAATGAAAACATTAACATCCCTACTAGCAGGGTAGGTTCACAAAACATTTTTGATGAAGTACTAAAATCCTCCCAGCTGTGTCAAATCTTGAAATTCCTCCTCTAACTTTGTCACTGAATATGATGGTCCACTAAGTTCACGTTTGTCATCTCCATGACATACTATTGAGCTTGTGACCAGGTTGGTATAACCTTCCAACCTGGCAACATGGGTTACATCCTAATATTTATTACCAGAACTTTATCTCACTGTTCCTGGAAAATCTCGAATTCTATTTGTTGTACCACATTTTTCTGTATTTATCCATTCATGAGGACTGACTCTACCTGATATTTGAAAACGGAATTTGAGGCTGTATGGTGACCAACCTGGAATTCCATTACATATATGTCCTCCCGGGTATGGCTATGGTCTCACTGTGTCTAGTCTGCAGCATGACAAACCGACGAGTGCTGGCCATTTCTCCACATGTACTGGCGACCATCAACATCTCTTCTCTTTCCGCCAATGATGAAACTTTCCATTTAATGAACAGAAAGAATTATCATTCATCAGCTATACTCCAATGCAACTTTTGCTTTTGACCAAGCACGATCTATAGGTTTAGAAATACAGGGTGACAGAGGAAAAATGGGAAACCCAAGATTCACAGTGCACTCATAAGAAACCTTAGATAATACTGGAAACCCTAATTTTTACAAAGTGCAAAATATTAAATAAAAAAGATTACTACAACTCTATTAGAATAATTTTTTTACACTTTTGCAGTTATCTAATATAATTATGAAAAAAGTTTAAATTAACTTTAAAAAATCACTATCTACTTAAAATGCATTCAATCTATCTATTTGTGCAAAATGCTTTTTTACAAATATAGAAAAAAGTTTTATTTAACATGCAGCAGGGTAAATCAAATCATAAATCATAAATCCATTAATTGGCCCTATCCCATTCAATGAATGTATCGAAAAAAAACATTCTTTCTTTCAGACAATAATTTCTTATCCTAAAAAACTTCCCTCCTGGGAGACACAACCATAAACCGAAGAATGAGTAGGAACTATTGTTTATTGCAGGTCCTTCATCACAAACCACTCCCAACTAGCTAGAAGCTAAGTATGTTTAAGCTGTATTGGATTCAAGTCGAAGCAAAGTAGTTGTATAAAATAATATTGGCCTTTTGACCGACATTACCGACCTATGATTCACCCAACAGTGGCTAGACAATGAGTTATTTAAATCTCCCTTGGGACTAATAAATTAAAAAAACGTTCTACAAAGTTTTAATAAAAAAGCTTGCCCATTTTCATCTCAAAAGCGATAAAATTGTGTACAACTACTGTTTCCTGGGTTCCCTTGACATTATGCCTTCTAAACATCCTTGAATGTATTTTTAAGGCATACGTTTAGATCTTCGGAACCCTAGGTTAATACACTAAATACAAAATGAAATCATCTGATCTCACCGTGAATTAGAGCGCAATTCTTCTTTCAATATTTTTTAAAAGAGATTTTTTTGTCCCCATGACATGATCGGGTTGTTACGATCAAATCTCGGAATCTTTTCTATTGCGAAAGTTTGGTGTTGTCTGTGTTTTTATATTTATCTACCAGGGGTTGTAATCTGGCAGCACATTCATCCATCCACGCTTCATTCATTCTGAGAAGAGGGTTGACAAGATTCCAGCTGCCTAAGATTCTTCTTAGGCCTGAGAATATAGAGTGCAGGAATCCTTCTGATATACTGGAATGAGGCCCGGGTGCCGTACTGATAGGAAACATCACACTCATTGCTCCCTAACATCTGTAAGCCCGGATTGGATACCCCCAGGTACCTATAGCTGGCAACCATAGACTCTCCCTGCTTGTCCACCATTCCTCTCTTCATCGTCATTCACTTGGATCAATCCCACTTGAAGCTTCTTTCTTGTTGAGTAGAAAGCACGCACCCTTTCGCTGCGAGAGTTGTTGACAGCCGCCCCTCTGTCCTCCTACATCCGTCAGGTGGTCATAACTGCTAAACCAGATGTCGGCTTCAGATGTTTTTGAAACCACAGGTTTGTGTGGAGTACGGGAATCGAACCCGTGAACACCAGTCTGGACACCAATCCAGTTACTGGCTGTGGACAAGTGTGCTTAACTTCAGTGATCTAACGAGAACTGGTGTCACACACTCTCCACGCCACCCCACTAAATTTATTTAAATATCATTAAATGTCATTTAAATATGATACTACAATTCACTCAATATATTTGGCATTTAAAGAACTTATTTCAAATATCAAAGAAAGATGTAATATCAAAACATACAAAAGGTGTAAACAAAGTTGATAAAGATTAAAGAAAACAGAAAAAAAGCAGAAAAATGTATAATCATCAGAAATAGTTAATAAAATGATGCTTACTTAATTCAACAAATCATTTTACCACGCGCCATTAAAAATTATTTAAGTTTAGAAAAAGATGAGTAACACTTTAGAAATAAATTATTTTCTATATTCTATTCTATATTCTTTCTAGCAATTTTTGTTCAAAATCGTTGGCAATTTTTTTACGCATGCTATTCCTATTTCAATTTCTGATAATTCTTTGAATATAAATTAAGAACATGGTTTTAAAATTTAAAATCAAAATTCTATTCACTTTGTGCAAGAATAACATGAGAAATGAAAATTTTTTATAAAAACCGTATTCCTTTGAATATAAAAATATTTATTTCTTAACCCTAAGCAGGCTGGAGGGGGAGGGCGTTTGGCGCCTCCCTTTTTTTCTTTTGCACTGGAACTCTCATTTTTTACACTATCACCGTGAAATTTGTTGGCTTTTAATAAATAGAAATTCAAAGATTTTTGTATTTTTTATGCATAATCAAGGCGGTAAAAAGTCCGGTCTGTGTAAAAAAAATCTAATATAGCACATAACTTTTTTTTAACTAAAGCTACGGATCAAAAAACTAAATTTTTGAAAAGCCCTTAAAAATGTATGTAGAATCATGTGTCACACTTTGATACTTGTTTTAAACAAAAAAATATTTATTACATTTTTTGGCATTTTTTAACCCTCCCTAGCATCCAAACCTTAACAGTTATAGAACTATTTTTTTTTCGATGAGCTGGCCTTGAAAAATTGGGCCATGAACATGCATTTCAACCCTATACCTATTTTCTAAGGCCTTTTTTCTATAAGGGGGGCCGTGGGACGCTTCCCCCTGTCAAAGCATAGATTCAGAACCTGCAGCCTTAATAGGGTTAAATTATATCGTTTCTATTTAGATTCAAAGATTATAAAGGATTGTTGATTGTCAAGTTTTAATATCGTAGTTTGCTTTTCTATCCTTGAGCTAAGCGAGAAACCAAAGTCTAAAATTCAGTAATTTTAAGCAACCTTACATTTTCAGCAGAGCATGCTGGATTTACAAAGGTACCCATGAAATAATTAATGTGGAATTGGAAGATAATATCGTTTTTTAACTTAAATTTGTTTAATTTTGCTAATACATTTATTGGTTTCCAGCAGTTGAAATATGCAAGAAAGTTTTGGACAAAACCTAGCTTAAGGGCCCCTTTTCTCTAAGAGAATTTAGTCTTTTTAGTCCTGGTTTAAGTGGGACACAGAGAAAGATGAGGTTATCCCCAGGACTGAGGATGTGGATCTGGATTCTGGAAGCAGGATTCAGAATGTGCCAGGATGTGTTTCTCAGGCTATTTAACCTCCAGGGAGAGGCCAAGAATTCTCTCTTACGATGAAATCATTGAAGGCCCACCTAAGGTGGCTTTCCCTGACGACCTGGAGTTTGAGTTTGAAATCCCCAGTGAGGAGATGGACCTCTTAATTCTGTGATCTAACCTCCTTAAATAGAACTCATGAGGTTTAGTGATTTTCAGGTGGGGATTGGAGTGAGTTTGAGGAAACGGTCGCGGGGTGCACTGGAACTTTTTTCTTTCTTTTTCTTGGTTAGGGAGTGTTTCGCAACTCCTGCTGCGAGAAGGACCAGTTTATCATCCCTGTTCAACACCTTATTTACCCCCTGGATTTGGTTTTTGTTGCAGCAACAAAGAAGATTCCAGAAACTTGTATTTTCTGTACTGCAGCTGATATTTTTAGTTAGTATTGCTAGATATTTTGTAGTAGACGGACTATATATTGTCTCTACGTTATTTATTTACTGTAAAGTGTTCTTAGGACCATTGTGGTGAGTTATTCTCATATTTATCATTTATATTATCAATATTCATTCCAAATATTATATTCTCATACTATAGTTTTTTAATGCCTAAGTAAATTGTTATTTGCCTTGATAGACGTTGATTTACTTAAAGCTTTTTCTGTGGCCTATAGTAGTTTTTTCGATCTGTTTATTGGTAAATTTTGTAGATTGAACTGGGTAATAAAACTAGAAGATTTATCCTGACTTTATTATGGAGAGACCTTTTAGCAGAGCAGCTTCCGGTCAGATCCGAAGGAACACCACACTGTATACCTTTACTTAAATCTAGGGCAACTGGGTAGTTGCGAAACTCTGAAATTTTGCAAACTAATGGTGTAATCCATCTATATTTCAAACTTAGATTATTAGATCTCAGATATCCATACTCAATTCCTTCAAGATTTCTCCTCATTTTTTCTGTAAATAAAAATATGCAAAAATAATCTTTTGAAAAAAGAGAAACTTTTTTTCCTCCCTAAAAGCTTTCTTTATCAATAAAATGAATAACAAAAGAATTAAGTTCTTGCCAAAAACTTTAATCTTCTAATCGCTTGACTTGTGCAACCCAATGTTGCAGGCCTTTGATATTTCAAACTATAAATTTTGTTAGTTCAAATAGTGTACATTTTAGATATAGTAGGCTTACACCATTAGGTTGCAAAGATACAGGGGTTATAATATTTGAGTTTGTGGCAAAAACTAATTTCCTTTTACTAACACCTGATTGCAAACCAATGGAAGCTGCTGCATATTTAAAGTTTTTTAACAAATATTTGTTCTGCAGAGAAAAGTTTGAAAATGCAAAAATCATGCATTTTGATTTGTTTTGTTTTAAAATGTGCATGGTTAAATAATCAAAATATTTTTAAAAAACATACTTAAAAAATTCTGATTCATCCTTTTTCGAAGAAATTGATGAAACTGGAAAGGTCCAAAATATTCTAATAATAATGTTTTGATAAATCTTCAAACATCAGAAGAATATGATTAATGCCTCGATTTAAAGTCTAAAAAGAGGAGATTTCCACACAACATGGATGGATGNGGTGGGGGCTAAAGATTTTGAAAAGTACTGCAGCAAATTGCAGTACGTCAAAATCTTAGTTTTTAATAACGTAGTTAGCTTTTCCATCCTTAAACTATAAGCGAAAATAAACAATATCTTACTACAGTGCAAGGTTATAATGCAAGGCAAGTTAATTGAAGTTGCATACACTGCATACATATTGAAACCAGTTATGGGCGGAATAGATGCTTCGATGTTCGTTTAGTATCCGAGGAAGTTAAAAGCTTTAAATTTTGATAATTTTAATAATTCGCATAATAGTTTCCTATGACCAGAATATTTCATTGATGGATCCCATGTCAGGCTTCGACATCAGTCTTGTATATACATTACCGCCCAGAGTAAGTCAGAGTAAGTACACTGCAGTACAAAAGATGCGTACATCTCTGAAATAACTTTCCTTGTATTATAACCTTACTCCAGTGAAAATTGTGTTAAAAGTGCACTTAGAAAACAAAATTTTACGATGATTACCATTGAGGTGGTGAAGATTACCAATTGAGGAGCGCGCATGTCACAAAACACATTTGGGTGGCGGTGATTACTCGTTGAGGACTTCTGGAGGGGGAGAATGGTCTTAATGAATATTTACGTACAGAAACGATATTCCTAAGTTTGAGTTTTGCCTGTCAAAATGGTTTGAGCAGTGGCAGGATTTGGTAAAAATGATTGCACCTTTTGATAGATTTGCAATTAGTCAGAGAGATTAAAAAGAGATGTATAATTAAGACATATTGGGCGCTATAAAGCAGACATCTATATAAATTCAAGAAACATAAACGCAGGAATCTCTGTTTTTCTTTTTTGATGTCCAAACGTAACTCACGAACCGATTTGTCTCTAACTTTGATTGGGGAACCTTGGTAATACCAAAGAAATTATTTTAGCTTGGCTTTTAAATTCTAACTTGAGTGCCTCGACTTTTATACGGAACAATTTAGGCAAAACTGTTTTTCTGTTTGTAGCTGTATGTCCAAACCAAAAAAAAAATTTAAAAAATTATATTTAAAATGTAATTTTTTAAACTTTGCCACCACTGATAGTATTTATGGCCTTTTTATTAAATCAGCCAATTTGGTCTAGACATTTGGGTAGCTATAACGAACAGAAATAAGTGAGCTTAGAGCTTTATCATATAGATAAAAATTTAAATATATATAAAGAGTATAAAACAATTAATTAGACTTATACAATATTTTTCAATTCGAAAAAAAAATTATTATTATTTTGATCGCATATTTTTTTTAAATATTCAAAACTCTGAATAAATCTAAACTCAAATTGAAAATATAAACTATTAACAAACTTTTGTTATAAATCAAACAAAATTGAATTATGAGCAAAACTTTTTTCACAATAAGCACAATAATTCAAACAGGAATGCATTTGGGCAATTAGACTAGGAGATTCAGAGAAAATACACATATTCCAGAGATTATACTCGGAGATTCAGAGTAAATGAACATATTGTAGAGATTAGACTAGGAGATTCAGAGAAAATTCACATATTCAAGAGATTAGACTAGGAGATTCAGAGAAAATACACATATTCTAGAGATTAGACTTGGAGATTCAGAGAAAAAACACATATTCTAGAGATTAGACTAGGAGATTCAGAGAAAATACACATATTCTAGAGATTAGACTTGGAGATTCAGAGAAAAAACACATATTCTAGAGATTAGACTAGGAGATTCAGAGAAAATACACATATTCTAGAGATTGGACGAAGAGATTCAGAGAAAATACACATATTCTAGAGATTAGACTAGAAGATTCAGAGAAAATACACAAATTCTAGAGATTAGACTAGAAGATTCAGAGAAAATACAGATATTCTAAAGATTAGACTAGGAGATTCAGAGAAAATTCACATATTCTAGAGATTAGACTTGGAGATTCAGAGAAAATACACATATTCTAGAGATTAGACTAGGAGATTCAGAGAAAATACACATATTCTAGAGATTAGACTAGAAGATTCAGAGAAAATACACATATTCTAGAGATTAGACTAGGAGATTCAGAGAATATACTAGAGATTTTTTCCTGGTTCTTATGTTTTGAGGTTTTACATTTAATATGATTCTTGAATTTCACTATAGTAACCAGGAAGAATAAGATAGAAAAAAACCTAGTGTTCAAAATCATAAAATAAATGAAAATTAAATGCTTCTCACATTCTTAAAAAAGAGAAGATTTTTTCCCCCTAAGATCATGAAATTGCCAGTAAAATACAGAACATACCATTTTTCCAATTGAAATGTATAGAAAGAATACTTTTTTGTTTGAAAAAAATGCTAACCAAAAACAAACTATACTCCCGTTTAGTTTGTTTTGCTCAGAATCAATTCAAAATTTGATTCATGTTGATTGAGGTTTCATCCTTTAAAACCTTCAGCACCAACATTTCAAAGATTTAATTTTCAACCTATTAAAAATACATTGATAAAACCTTATATAAGAACATTTTCTAAGGGACTGTGAGCGTTATGATTTCAAGTGACCCTCCATGAAAAGATGGCAATGCCCGATTCACAATGGTACCTTTAAAAGCTTTATCTGATGAAGCATGAATCAATGTTCACGATTTTGCAAAAGGTGACTTGCGCAGGAAACATCCTTAAATTATCGGAGCTCAAAACTTTAGAATTGGATAACTTTAACCCTATTCACCCTGGTCAGTTTCACCCCCCCCCCCCCTATCTTTTTTTTTGCGAGAACTCAAAAAGTATTTTCTGACTAACAAATGCCCATCACTTAAGACTTAAAGCTGGGCTTATATGCCTAATGCCTGAGTCCTCAGGCAAACTGCCTAAATGCCTTATTTTCCCTATACCAGACTAAATCACTAAATCTATATTTAGACATACTTACAGTCGTTGGATTTCGACATTTTATAACTCTTTGGAAAGCCTATAAGAAAAGAAACCAGATTGCATAGATTTTTCAAAGAAATTTTGCGCAGATTTTTTGCACAAACCTCTTGAAAGGAAATTTGCATATTTTAAGCTTTTCTTAAATACAAATTTAGGTTTTAAAAATTTTGTAAATATTTGTGCAGATTTGAATTCGCTGGGTCAAGGGCTTTTCAAACATTTATAATTTGTTGCAATTTGCGCATTTTTTTTGCACAATTGTTACTAAATAGCAAGATTTCGCAATAAATATTTGGATTTTTGCAATTTTTAGCAAATGTTATAGATTTGTATCACATTAAGAAAATACCAGGCATGAAACTAGACGTCAGGGTAAATAGGGTTAATCCTGATTGCTTAATCTGAATATTCACTGTGGAAACTTTTACTTTTTTTTAAAATTCACTCTTGATGGATATCACATTTTCTACGACATGTAATAAAGATACGTTTGATTACAAATACAGATACGATGCTTTTAGAGCAATTAAACAATTATAAATTTAATCATGCTAATATAAACTGAACTTCAAGTCCCTTTAAGGTTTTGAAATGTCGTTGACATTATTATCCTCCTTTTATATTCCAGAAGCCTGTATTCATCACCTCAATTTATTAAACTTAAAATATGAAAAATGACAAGTATTCAAATTCTCATGTTTGCAGCAGGAAAATTTGTCATATATTTTAGTAAGGAGGTTGTAAATCTTCTTGTTTTTATGAATATTTCATTAGCTGTATCGTACCAGGCTTTTGTTAAAAAAGTACAAATACATTAGGACATATACTATGAGTAAGAGCAATAGCTATATTTATATATATAAAGTTGTAATCTCTGTTTGTCTGTTTGTTTGTTTGTTTGTCCGATCATAACTCAGGAACCCTTGACCGATTTGCTTCAAACTTTGATTGGAAAACTCGAGAGACCCAGTGAAATGTTCTTATAGCTTGGTTTTGAGATTCCAAGTTAAGTGGGTTGACTAGTATATAATAAACTTTGCTAAACATATCTTCATATAAATAAAGTAGTCATCTTTGTATGGGTTGTTGGTCACGTCACACCAACAGTCTTGTTTGGGCGGACTTATAAATCCTGACTGTGTCAATATTTTGTACTGTCATTTAATTACATCTTGATTCTAGTTGTACCGGGCGGGAAATATGATCACGTATTACAGGGAAAAACAACCAATCAAACTTGGCACCATTCAAATATTCATGTACGGGCATGGGGAGGCTTTGCCTGTTTAGGTGAAACAAGACGTAATTAGCTATAAACTAATTCTACGTGTGGTATGTTTATTTGTTTGTAAGTCTGATCATAATTTATGCAACCTGAGATGTAATTTAAAGAATTTGAGCCGCGGTTTAAATCCGCCAAAACCCGGTTTAAATTAAGCGCCATCTTAAATCTTGAAACATTTGATACAATTTTAAGTGGGTCCAACCATATTTAAACCGCGGCTTAAATTTAAACCGCCGCTCAAATTCTTTAAATTCGGCCACTGATGGCAAAGCCTTTTGTTATTTCAAACTATTTGATCAGAAAGGAATGCATAAATAATCTAAAATTTGAAAGGGTTACATCATGCAAAGATTAGAAAATCAGAGTTTGTGGCAAGAACTCGGTTTCTTTAGTTTCCAGGCAAAACTGGGTTCCCAACCCATTATTTATTTTAGTTTAAAAAGTTTCCTTTTTCTTTTTGTTTTCATTGCAAGTAGTTCAAGTTAAACAAACATTTATTAGAACGTTGTCAAAACTTTTTTTAATTCATTAATTGCAAACTTAATTTTACTCACATTCTACATTTCAAATCTCACAATATTTATGTTTAAAGGTCTTGTTCAATGTTCATGTTCGCCTCTTTCAAAATACTTAAGCATATAAAATAGATTTTATAGAAATAGAATTTTTTTTCATGAGTTTTTGTATTATTATTAGTTTAGCAAAGAACACATTTTCATAGTTGTTGGTCCATTTCATGAAAAGTATTTTAATTTTTTTATGTAGATTTCACGTAGCATTGAGTATTCTGGCACTATTCATGAGCATGTCTGCGAAGTATATACTAAGTGATCCTTAATTTCAAAAATAGAATATTTTGTGTAATTCAAATTGGTGAAATAAAAAGAGAGTATTCGAAAATGATAAAGAGGGAGAAGGTGAAACAGTAATTTTCTTTGGATTAAAGTAGTATATATATTTTTTCATCTAAAGTGAGTATTATTGAGAAAATTGTAAAAAAAAACATTCGTCACTCACTTGCGGTGAATCGATCCAAGTGAAATCCCGCTTTTTAAATTTAGAATTATTGTCCTCACACATAATGTAAAAAAAAAATCTTTATACGAGTGACCAGAATTCAATTTGGATTGTCTTTATGAAAAAAGTAAAGAATTAGTTTGAAATTAATTGAATAAATTATGTTTTTTTTACCAACATACCGAATCGGGAATTGGGACTTTACCTTGATTTACGCGATTTTAAGTTTTTAATGTCATCTTCTGTGCTTAACGCCATTAACGCTTAACGCCCTTAAAAAACGGAAAAACCGTTAACGAAATGAAGTTTCGTTCTTACCCTTAATAACTAACTTGAGATTTTATTTTAAAAACGGTTGAAACTAGCCGTTAACAAAACGGCTTACATACTCCCTTTCATTTTTGCAAACACTTCCTTTAAGCACAAACTTATTGTACCCAAGATAGTTTATTGTATGACACATGTTTTATAAAAAGAGAAATTCATTGCATATATGTCTCAAATCTGTTATTTAACACTCACTAAAATATTGGATTTCAATTTTTCTTCCAGCAATTACAGTTTTGGCTGTTGGAAAAACAAAACTATTTATCATGTTACAGCTCGCTAGAAAAACAAAACAAGAGTGGAACAACTAAAATAAGAAAAACAACATCTGAGAAATACACATCACAGGCTCACAGCCAGGTTTACAAATACTAAAACAGTAAATAAAAATAAATAAAAATGATATTCTTTAGTAATTTTCCTGTCAAAAGAGTCTTATTGACACTATTAATATTATTTAGATCTTTGGGAGGAACCAGATGAAGAGAGATAATGTAGGACAGATTATAAATAAACTCTGTCTAGATACAAGATTGAAAATAATTGTTTAAATGATTTGGTAACTTTATAAATGGGTTGATTTACAGAGATCCAGACGGCTTTAAAAGGCTGCACCATTTTGAAATACCGGGTCAACTTTTACCTCCCTAATTCACTGCAGCCCTGTGCATTTATGAACTATTACCTGATTGTTTGCAGATTCAGTTTTTAAGAAGTTATCGGCAAAATTATCATAGATTTTTAAGCGACAGCTTGACATTACAACACCTTTGGATTAAGCTGTAGATTACAATATTTCCTCTGACATTCGTTTTCACCATCATTCATAGTTTCATGTTGTCATTTAGTTTCTATTCTTTGTGGGAAATCCTGTATTTTTAGAATGGATTTACTGGCATTCTACATCAAGGTTCTTTAATAAGGTTGGATTCTCTCGATGAACTCTAAAGTACGAAAATATCTTCTCCTAAGCATAGATAGATGGAATCCGCATATGACGTCACGGTTGCTTCTATGATCAGTTTCGTCATATGCGTATTCTATCTATCTATGATAAAGAGACGACATTTTCTGTACATTGGAGCGTATCCAGAGTGACCTCACTTATTAAAGAAACTTGTTCTACATCGATAAATATACTTTACAACTGAGCTATAAGGAAATTGATCGTAAAAGAGTGATAAAATCCATATAAATTTTTTAGTAATGTAAAATGACATTTTTATTCTAGTTGCACATTTTTACAACCCGACAACTCCATTTCAAATATTAGAATCAATATTTTTCCGTCGACGCCACTGGTACGAATTTGTGACCTCGTAACTCCTCCTTGGTTTCAAGTATCATGTGACATATCAGTAATAGTCCTTCAATCAGAGGAATGATGATTGAAAACAAGTAGAATTTCAATCGATAACATGCAGTTTCTTTTTAAATAGTTTGACGTCAGGGGATTTATTGTAAAATCAGAAGTTCCTAATTATTTCTTATTATTATTTCCTAATTATCAATCTCTTGAACTAATTTTAGAGAGTTGATATTATTATTTACTTTATCTTTGAGGATATATTTAAATTTGGCACCTTGCAAGTTTAACCAGTTAAACAAGTTTATACTAAGGGATCGGACGGTGCTAGTATCGGCTCTGGCAGCCATTTTCATGTTGCCAGTTGACCGGCTGGCAACAACAGACTGGTCAGCAGGGTTGAGATTATTGCTCAACATACAACTTAGAGCTGGTCAGTAGGGTTGACCAAACCACCCAAGCTTCTGTTTGCAGGGCTGGCAGGTCAACTGGGTCGACCACATACTATAAGCTCAGCTAAACTAGTTCGGGTCAACTAGGTAGAGGCAGGCTGGTCGATCGGAAGGAGCAGGTTTACCCTTAAGAGTACATGAAAAGAGACTTGGAAGAATTACAATAATAACACGATTTTTTAGAAAAAAAAATTTCTGTAATATTATAAAAAGTGTTTTCTTTTAACAGTAAATTATAATTTATCCAATTGAGTTAAAATAAACCAAGAAGATTGAATCTTGATATTTCTACATGTGCAGCGGGAAGATTGCCTAAATAATTTAATTAAGAAGTAGAATTGAATCTATTGTACTCTGTTCATTGGTATATTTAATTCTGGTATAAACAATTTTCAACCACCTATTTTGTTTTCATTTAGTTCCTATTTGATGATTTAGCTGATATTATTCCAACAGCTTATAAATTAGAATTTGATTCTTGTAATATATATTTTATATTTCACACTTTAATTAGACATTTAGAAACTCAACATTTAAATACAAAACTTTAGTTTACAGTTAGCAGGGTTGGAGGGGATTTGATTTTACATAACAAATTAATATCAAGATAATCTATCACTGAAAAAGCTGCTCTTTAAAAACTTGTAAGCTTGCAATTCGTTGTTGTTGACAAAAAAAACTTAAATAAAAAAGTCGCCTTCATTGTATTGATATAATCGCCTACCACTGTAGGTATTCTAATAATTCAAAAATTCTCTTTTTGAATTATTAGAATTTAGTAGAAGTTTAAAATAAAAAAAGTTTAAACTTTTCAATGCAATATACAAATATTTGACTAGAATATCTCGTATATCTGCACCCCTGCTTATGACAAACAAAATATGTAAAAGATACATGTACACATCACATGAAATTTTATATATATTTATAATTACAGAGCTGAAAACTTTAAATTTGGATATCGAGATCAATGCTTGATCTCCTCTTTTTATTTATCTTACAATTTAATCTTTGCTTTTGGGTGCGAACAATAAGGAAACTCTTATTGGTTGAAATCCAGCAGGGATATCCAAAAGAGAAGAGTAAAAAGAAAATTAAAAGTGTCCCCAGTGGATATAGAGATTTGGCAATTGTGAATAAAGATATCCAATAGAAGAGTTTTCAGCTCAGAGCATACACCAGGAACCTACATCAACAAGTGTACACAAAATGTGTACTGTACTGTCAGGAAGGAATGTAAACAAACTATAAAGTGTTTGAAGTGATAAGGTAAAGGATTGGATTTAAAAATATTATTGTAGAAACGAACAACAGTCATTTTAAAATATGAAGTAATTAATGTCAACTAAAAATTATCCCAATGTTCTAATTTTTAACCTCAAATATTTATGTCACTTTAAGTTTGACTTCTTTGTCATCTAGCTAGAGTCGATATGATTCACTAAATAACTTGCTATAGCTGCCTAAAGGTCTGTTAGGACATCAAAGGAGTTTTGAATCATCTGATTTGCATTTATCTCATTCAAGGGACTGTATTTGTAGTTTAACCTGATGATGGGCAGATTCCCAACAATACCCTGTAAAACCTTTAGCTTTCCATAATTTAAAAGAAATCCTAGTTTTCTTTAAAAGTGTTTAGTTCGGAAAATTTCCTCCATTGTTTCTGCAGCAGAATTTATATGTAATTTTATAGAGAAACCACAAAAGAAAATTACATAATTTCCAAGAGAAAAACAGTGATATCTTATTTATTATTGTTCAAACTTGCCACTTGATAAAAGAAGAGTCTTTTGAAATTACATTTACAGTCCCTTTAACTTGACACAAATGTCGTCTTTTCTAATAATTCAAGTATACATAAGATATTAAAGATCCTGGTGTATACGCCTTGTAATTTGTAAGTAACTATGATATTCAATAAATCTACACAATATAATATTAACACATATAATATATATGTATGGATAAATAGTTTGTACTCTTTCAGTGGTCATGTGATGACTAAGAGGTAATGCTATGAACTGTGAATGAACTATTTACAAAATACTAATTGTATTTTTGTATACAGGTAGACCCATAAAACTGTGGATGAAATATTCAAATGAAAATTAGCGTGCAAATGTGCAATGTAATAATTTTTTGCTTCTAATTTAACATTTTAAACTGGGCTTGGTGAAATAAGGTAGCTAGGTTAATTTACAGATTATTAAATTACAGGTGAAGAAATATATAAATTAACTAGGCTTCGAAGTAACAATTTTAGCTTTTAACTGTTGCTTATGAAGTCGTAATTTTCTTTTCGTTCTCCTGCAACAAGCTCAAATTTTCGCGGATTTCGCTATTTAGATTGAAAAAATTGTCAATATGTTTGCTAGCAAAATTTTCTATTTCGACCAGCTAGCTATAGAACCTTTCCTGGTGTCATGTGAGTTGCTGTAAAAGATGTGAGTTTGCCAGCCCTATAAATGTTTAAATAAAACCTAAAATTATTTTAGTGTGAAAATAATATAATGGGTGTCTCAGACAAATAAGGAAATATTTTCTGATGCAATCAAGGTTCTATCCACTAAAAAAATTAGCAATATGTTGCGTTTTTAATCTAGGATGTTTACACCTAACTTTTTTTTATAGGACATAACTTATCAATATCAAATAAGTGTGGTTTTTCTAGAATGTAAAACTGTGAAATTCAAATTTAGAATAAAAAATTATCTAAACTTGCGAAGTGAAATATTAATTTCTAATATGAATTATTTCAAATTTTGTTTACAGATAATACTTTGGTATTCAAATTCTATTATAGAACCCCAAATTTTCATATATATTTATATATGTATATTAGGATTGGTCTATTTTGAAGCCAAGCATGAAGTGCAGTTGGCAAAGTTGGTCAGAACTATTTTAAACCCTCTGAATTTAGGTTCAGATTTTTTTTCGCGTTCAATTTTCACGCGGTCATTTTCGTTAAAGAAAAGTCACCAGTAGGCAGAAATTTGTTTTTCTTTCAAAATATATCGAATAGGGTATCAAACGATGCTTCTCAAGCCACTGAATACCGTCCACATTTATATATTTATATATATATATATATATATATATATGCTGATGAATATTTGGTGTGGTTTGCCTTCTCAAACTGTCACTTCATCCGTAAACTTGTTCTTATCGTCAAGATTGATAACAATTCTCCGCTTTATCGAATTTTTTATAACTTTTTCAGGTCCGTCCACATAGCATGTGTCAACATCTGGAGTTAAAAAACCTTTGTTTATATTATTCTCAGTTGATTCTTTATTAAAGATACCATTGGGTTGAATCTCAATCAACTCCGTGCTTCCGGTCAGTTCTATCAATTTAACCTTTTCTCCATCCATACAGTAACTGTCTTTATCGTCATGTTCATCATTTGGTTTGGTTTGGTTTCCCGCCAAATCATGAATCAGCTGATGCTTGGCCCTGATAGATTTTCTTGTTTCTTGACACGTCAGTTTCTGTTTCTCTGCTTGGCAGGGGACACTGACGGGACAACTTTTTGTAATTCCGTTTAAACCCTCAGCATGTAAATTGTTGCTGCACAAAGCCTCCTGTACTGCCATTATTCTCTTGGAGACAAGTATTGAACCTGGTTATAAATATTCAAATAAAAAAATTCCTTTTTTTCTGGGATTTAAAAGCAATTCAAAAAGATATTTTCCTGTTTTTTTTCTTATTTTTTAGAATTTATACAACATAAATATTAATATTAATAATTTGAATATCCCTGAGATAGCATTCTTCTCCTGAAGTTGCTTCAGAGTGATCATCATCTTGTTCAGCTCGGCCTAGGTAAAAAATAATATCTTTTCTTTACAACGTTGTAAAATGACTTTAAAAAGCAAAGTTTATCAATGGTATCTTGACCTAAGCTATTTCAAAGTTTCAAGGTATGAATTCTGTTAGATCGAATAATCTAAGTTTGAAATATCAAAGGTTTGCACCATCAGGTTTGACTGCAATTCTTTTACGTCGGTGTTAAATGAAAGCTGTGAAAATGAGTGTGAGCTGTGAGTTTTTAAGATGTAAAAATATATTTAAAATTGCAAAGAGATAAAAGCTGTAAGAATAAAATAGAGCAACAAAAAAACAACATTTTCTTGAGCATGAAACAACTGTTTCAGTTGAAATGTTGACAAGAACTGTTAACATACTTATCACCAATGTCTTCTTTAGTCCTGTATTTGCGACCAGTTTTGTATTTTTTAAATAAAACTTAAACCGTCTTAAATCAGAAAGCCCAACCCTTCGCGTCTAAAACGAAAAGGCGCAGTGATTAAAATTACTAATTTTTTTGTGTGGACATTTTCAGATTGTTTTAGATTTATTCCCTAAGAGAAAATTTAAATGTGAAATTATAAAAATCTTCTTTGTTAACAACATTTTTGTAGAATAAGTAAAAACTATAAACTTACATTTATAGCTCCCTCTGAATTATCTACTGGTATTCCAGGTGTAGAGGGAACTATGGTAGAAACTGAAGATGCTATTGGAACTGGAGGACCAGCTGACGAATGAGAATTTGGTGCCATTGTACTACCAACCCTGTAACAAAATTTTACCTTAATCAAACTTACTTGCTGATTAAATACCCAATAAATATCTAGCTCTTGCTGTTCTTTGCTGCTTAAAAAAGAGTAAAATCAACTGAGCCGGGAATTCTGTGGATATCGAGATCGATATTTTGTTAATATGCAGATTAATTTAATCTTCATTCGATATCCCGCATTTTAATCGTACCCTGAAGGAATTACTAAAATAAAGAGATTAAGCATTAATCTTCTAATCAAACATGTCCCAAGTGGATTTCGAGAATCCAACGATCGGGATTATGAGTTTACAACACAAATGTTCCCAGCTCTGCTCTGAATTTTTCTATTCTTTCCAAAATTTGTTTCATGCCATATTTAATAATTCATAATTTCTCTTAATCCTGTCTAATCTTCTGCTTTTGGTAATTGATATACATTTGTTGCTTTCAAAATTATGAAAAACCATCTAAACATTATTGGAGGAAAAATGCTATCAAATGCTAGAGCAAATAATTCTAGTTTGAAATATCAAAAAAATACACCATCAGGATGCAAAGATAAAGGGATTAGTAAATTTGAGTTTGTGGCGAAAACTCAGTTCCTTTGGATTGTAATTACCTGTGAAGTGGTTTATTAAACTTGTTGATAAACTGCTGTTTTCCGTTATTATGTTCTTCTATCTCCTTTCCTTGACCCTTCATTACCAAGTAAAACTAAATAAAATAGATAAAGACATTACTTACGATTCCCCCTTTATAAAACAATATTGTGTAACATTAAGTGCAATTCCCCCTTTATAAAACAATAGTGTGTAACATTAAAAAAATTCCCCCTTTATAAAGCAATAGTGTGTAATATTAATTGCAATTCCCCCTTTATAAAACAATAGTGTGTAACATTAATTACAATTCCCCCTTTATAAAACAAAAGTGTGTAACATTAATTACAATTCCCCCTTTATGAAACAAAATTGTGTAACATTAATAAAATTCCCCCTTTACAAAGCAATAGTGTGTAACATTAATTAAAATTCCCTCTTTATAAAACAATACTGTGTAACATTAATTAAAATTCCCTCTTTATAAAACAATAGTGTGTAATATTAATTACAATTCCCCCTGTATAAACAACAATTTGTAACATTAATTACAATTCCCCCTTTATAAACAATAGTGTGTAACATTAAGTGCTATTCCCCCTTTATAAGCAAAAGTGCGTAAAATTAATTACAATTCCCCCCTTATAAAACAAGAAGTATAAAACAACATTAATTGCGATTCCTACTTTATAAAACAAGTGTAAGGAAGATCTTAGCTCCTAAAATATTTATAGGATTTAGACAATCAAAGTTTTTGACCTGTGTTATTATGTAAATTGGACTTTTTTGTATTACAGGTTTGTTTCTTTTATGGTGTCGAAAAAAACAGTCTAATTCCTAGCTATATATAACTGTATATATAGTAATTATTGTTAGGAGCAAAAGATTATCTTTATACAGAAATTGTAACTTTTCTATATTGAAAATTGTTATGAATCAACGCCTTTTAAAGCTTTTTAAAATTTTTACATTTTAAGTAAACTTAAATTAAAATTAGAAAAAAGTTGCTGTTAACGCAATATACCAAGATTCCCTTGAATTATAGAGGTGTATTTCCGTTTCATATCGGTATCCATAAAACCTTTATCCAGGGTTTACAAGATATTCTTTTTTTCCTTATTAAAAAATAATTATTTTAAATTGTGGCTTCTCACCAGGAATAGTCACTTAAAATTAGGTCAAGTCCCTTTTGGTGCAAAGAAAGGAATCTTTGCCACAAACTCTAATGTTCTAATCCCTATATCCTTGCAAACCAATGTCGTAGACATACGATATTTCAAACCATCAATTATATTAGATCAAATAATTTGAGTTTGAAACATCACTGGCTACCATCAAAAGGTTTCAAAGATATATGGAATACACAATTAAAATTTTAGTTTGTGGTAAAATTCAACTCCTTTTGTAGAATTATGTTAAATTTGATTTGAAGATTGAATAAGATTTGTTTAATGTATAAAATCTGTATTTATATTTGTTGTTTATATGTATTTGTTGATAGTTTGTGTAATCAAATGCAAACTTTAGTAAGATGTGGAATTCAGTTTGCAAATTCAAATATTGGTTTCGAAGTTGAACTTGAATCATATATGTATATTGTGCTTATATACGAAAAAGAGATGATGAGATAGATAGATAGATACGCCCGCTGTTGCAATTTCCATTGGTTCTGAATCATACCAAGCACGTGACTGAACCCTGATTGGGTCAGACGCTTATACCGGTGGAAAGATCAAACAAGAACAGATCTTATTTGCATATTGTGTTTATACCAACAAGAGCCAAAAGTTCTAACTTATAAATCCGATATGTTATTTGGGGTTTCTGTGGTATGCATAAACCTTTTGATTTCGGCACCAAAAGATAGAGAAAACTATATAAACCTTATTATTTGTGAACTAAGCTAGAGAAAGTTGTACATTATACATGCACCATTTAAACAGCTGTACAGGACGGTATATCAAATTGATTAATAACGTTTTTGTGAGATTTTTGTTTACAATAAGGTTCTAGATATTATTTTGATAGATAAATTGGAAATGAGATTTTTAAATATGATAAAGGTGATGATTGAAGCGTGAAATATCAAAGGTTTGCACCATCAGGTTGGGCAGAAGATATTCAGACGAAAAATTAGAATTTGAGGCGAGCAATTAAGTTCTTTTTTAAAGCCTGTAAATGTGAGCTTCTATAATTCACAGAGATCCAGGGGGATCTATGAAAAGTTGACCCAGTTTTCAAGACCTGGTCGCAACCCCTTGGACTTGGTTTTATATTAATAACTTACTAATAAACTGCAACGGGCTTGTCTAGCTTTTGCTTAAAATGAGTAATCAGAAAAATAATCATAATAATAATGATAATGATAATGATAATAATAATAATAATTAAAATAGATTTTTGCGCAAGAGCATGGATAAAGCTTTAAAGTATACCGTTGTAAATCGGCCAGTGTCATCTTTACATGGGCTTGAAATTCCTTTAATATAAAGACACTCTAGCAGAAGCTGGACTCATATTTAAGCTAAACAAAGAAGTATTATCTTGGCTGACAAGAAGTTTTGTTACAAATATTGCTGTAGACATGGTCTTGGCTTTACTCAGAAGCTTTGCTATTTCTATATATCTATCCGAATATTGACATTGATGTAAAACTTTATATTGAGTCACAGAACTATACAAGAAAAATGTTTATCTAAAGAGAGTGGAGGAGAGTTCACGCCCCGCTGACCCTCTAGTAAAAGTAAATTCAACCTAAAGTCTAACCCCGTCAACCTTGTTGCACCGGCTAGTCCTATTGAGTGTTTGCTTTATTTTCCCAATATCTCCGGGCGATACAGTACAAACTGGGACCGGAAAGGTTGACCCGGCTCGGAAATTCAAATGTACTGCGGCTGCCCGTTAGTTGAGACGTAATTTCTGAGTGACCTTGCTTTCAAAGAGAGGCATGCTTAATTCACAACTGTACTATTACAACCTTCATCAGATAAATAATATTATATTAATCAACAATTTCTACATTATTTATGAAGCAATCGCAAGGCGACTATGTAGCGAAACCACAAATGAAAATTTAATCAGTTTTCACAAAATAAAAAAATAATATCTAACTTTATCTTGACCAGACCAGTTTTTAGGGTACCCTTGTGAATTTAATGTGTCGTTTAAAGTTCCCAAAATGCATACAGAACTCAGTGAAAATTCCGTTCAAATAAAATGAAGCAAAAATTTACCTAACTGTTTTCTTGTCAAAAATGTTTAAAGCTATAGTAACAAATGCTTGTCTCTCGAAACTATATGGAGTGTACACAATACACTCTACAATAAACATTGGAGTTAATACCAAACAAAAAGATTTAAACCGGGCTTGAGAAATTGCATACATTCACATAGACAATATGGCAATTTATTGTAGAAATAAACTCAACTGTCAATTGTAAAACATAAAGAAGGAAAATGCTTGATTCAGGAGGACAATAACAAATATACAAAGGACAAGACAGGACAAAATAAATCTATTTAGGACATGGCACAGAGAGAGGTGAATTATCGGAACAGAGGACTAGATATTCTAGGATAACAACACACAGTATAGGACAGAGGACTAGATATTCTAGGATAACAACACACAGTATAGGACAGAGGACTAGATATTCTAGGATAACAACACACAGTATAGGACAAAAAAGCATATATTTAGGTATTAGGACTGGAATTGTTACCTTGCTCGCGAATATTAAACACAGTAGAATAGTGATTGTAAGTTGGCTGTGACAGAAGAAGATGATGTACAGAAGATCAGGGTTTGCTGGATGTTGAAGAAAAAACCTAAAATATATCAAATTTTAGATTCTTAAAATTTTGATATTTTATCGAAAAATTTGTCTAGGATTTGATAAGTTTGTTTCAAATTACAAATTGACATATTTTCCTAAAACCATGTCATAAAAATGTGAAACTTCAGTAAATATGAAAATAAACTAAATTTTATTTTTAAAAAAATAGTACCATCAAAAGTATAAAATATACAAGTAAAATTCCATAATTCGACTTGCATGGAGTTTGAATGCATCACATGAAAGGATGTACTAATGATGTGAAAATATTTTAATTGAACATATTTATTTGTTCCATTGTTAAAGGGTTTCTTTGATAGTTGAAAGGTGGTTTAGTGGTTTAATAATGAATATTTACGAATTGTGTAATACATGCATTGCATTAACTATATCTTTCATTCTTCATAAACAGGGCGGGGGGGGGGAGTGTTGATTTTTAAAAATTTTAGAATATTTCTGATTACTCGCTTCAAAACGAATTTTTTGGCTTTATATCTTTGCAACCAGGGGCTGTAAATCTTTGATATTTGACCATTTGACCGGAAAAGTAAATAGTTTGAAATATCAAAGGTTTACTACATATCAGAGATGAACGGAATGGAATATCCTTAATCCCGATCGGTTAATTAATCTGGAGATTAATAACAAGAGGAGAACAAGCATTATTTAATCTAGAGGTTAAGAAAAAAGTGGATCAAGTATTAATCCCGATATCCACCATTCAAAAGTTCCCAGCTCAGAATTTTAAAAGATCAAACGTTCAAGATTAATGATACTTCGAATAAAAGCTCTGAACTCAGTTTTAAAGATTAGGATAAAGATTAGAAAACTAGAGTTCAAGCAAGTAATCAGATCCTTTGTTCCATAAATATTTCTTTTTGTTCACAACATTTTATCCGGGTTTCATAAAAGAATAACATTATGGTCAAAACCCCATTAGAATTATCCAACACCATTTCCTCTTTATAAGAAACTGTCCTCAGTGGTAAAATGTTGAAAAACATAGAACAAACTTTTATTTCAAATAAAACAGAAGGAATTGAGTTTTTGCCACAAAGTCTGATTTTCTAATCCTTATAGCTGTGCAACCCAATTTCGTAAACCTTAGATATTTCAAACTATCAATTCTGTTGAATCAAACAATCTAAGTTTGAAATATCCAAGATTTACAATATCTCGTTGTAAAGATATAGGGATTTAAAATGTGAGTTTGTGGCAAAAACTCAGTTCCTTTAGCAATTATGATTTCAGTAGTTTACTACTTTGTTTTCTAGAGACTGTGTAGTTTTTTGTGTAAAAAATGTTTGTTTTTTTAGAATATCGATTTCATAATCTCACCATATTTGCCAGGTAAACCTTCAATATAAGTTTTTGCAGTTTGTAGATTAGAGGATTACAAAGTTTGTGGGTTTAAGTTTATGCAAAAACGCACAAGGATTTAAAAAAATGAAATACTTAACATTTTTATTCACGTTGCCAAAGAACCCCCCCCCCCCCCTAACATTAATAGGCCAGATCATTTTTAAAGATTACATAACTCTAAACTTTACATATTCAGGTGTTGAAAAATTAAAAAAAGGAAAAATTTTGTTGAAAATGTTTTTTGATCATTAGTTATATATATATGTACTGTGCATATGCATTTTTCAAGGGCTATCATGATATGTGTTTATATTTTAAACTTGTTAAATTGTTGAATGTATGTATAGGCACCCACCGACCAGTTTTCAATTAATTCAGGCAGTTTTAAGGTTATCATATTAATATTTAAAGTGAAAAAGAAAAAACTGCCTGGGGGTGAAGATAAATAAATAAACTGAGTTCTTAACACAAACTCTAATTTTCTAATCCCTATATCAGACTATGAATTCTGTTAGATCAGATAATCTATGTTGAATATATCAAAGGTTTACACCATCAGGTTGAAAAGATATAGGTAATAGAAAATTAGATTTTTTGAGTAGTCCCCAGTAGTTCCCTGTAGTCCCCAGTAGTCCCCAGTAGTCCCCAGTAGTCCCCAGTAGTCCCTAGTAGTCGCCAGTAGTTCCCAGTAGTCCCCAGTAGTCCCCAGTAGTCCCCAGTAGTCCCCAGTAGTCCCCAGTAGTGTACTTACATTGATACGTTGAGGAATATTGAGAGAAGGAACTCGTTATAGATTGTCATGGATATAAATCTACTTTCGTTAAACTCCGAGGGAGCTTTCCGTACTCGGATACATAACCGTATACCCCATAGTAGGAACAGGAACTCAACTAAACATAACAAAATTACTCCATCAAGTATCGTCTTCCTTGTGTAGAACTAAAAAAATGCTGGAATACCTGATAACTAGTTATAATTTCTTAACTAACGAATTTGAAAGTTTTGAACATTAGGACATGGCCTGATTATTTTATCTTTCAATTTAGTTTTATGTTTATAAGATAAATGTGTATATTGGATATGTTACTATGACAAAAAGTACTCTAAATATATAAAGTTTTGATTACTTTATTTCAGGGTAAGTCTTAAAGTTTTTAGTAATTTTTTAAAGTGAATTTTTCAAATGCTTTTAGCACCCTACAAAATTAACATTATTAGATGTAACTGTGTGTTTGCTTTTATGAAGAAAAAACTAGAAACTTGTATTAAGAATAAATAAAAACATTCTATATATATAAATATATATATATATATATATATATAAATATATATATCTATATAAATATGGTAGAAGACTACGAATATACAAATATTTCTTTACATTAGTTTCTCAATCTATATATCCAATAAGCCAGGAGAAATGTAATTAGAAAAGGTCTGAATATCTATAGAACTAAAATTTCTTAACGCTTCGTCAATCCTCTGTCCCTCATTCAAGTGTTTATATCTGTTTTTCTTTTGCACGATGAATCCAAAAAAAAAGAACGAAAAGTTACGGCTTAAATGTTGAGTTTTAGTTTTTCCTCCGCTTGTGACTTAAAGTAAACGTAACTTTAAAATATAGCTCACCGAAATCGACGAGTGAAATATTTGAAATACCAGTAGTTTCCCTTTCATCAATATTTTTATAAATTATGATTCTCTAGAAAGTGTTGCGGCATCGAACACTGAAGCTTTGCATGAATTTTACAATTTGAACCTGGGTTTAAAATTAATTCAACCTTGAATTAGCCTGAAAAAAGCCCAATATTTTATTTCCAGGTGCAATTTTGATTTAATGAATAAATTTATTAGTTTTGACAATTTAGAAAATGAAGAGAAATGATGATATAAATAGCGTTAATGCATAAAATGCATCTATCTTTAGATAAATCAAATAATTAATTACAACCTTCAAAACATGTTATTCAGAAGAATATCTAGGAATAAAGAAATAAAAATGAAATAAGTTGTCCACAGAATGATGGTTGATCTTTAATTTATTTATATTGGGATGGTGGCTTATAATTTCTTGAGATAAACTGATTATCTTTGATTTCTGAGAGGTAATAAAAGGCAGTAATCTAATATTGTGAATATGCATATAGCATACACTTGTTTTTATACAAATATAAAATATATTTTTCCCCAAATAACCATGATTTATCATCCTCTAACTTATGCATACAGATTTTAGAACAGAGATTATAATAGAAGGGAAGGAATCCCTCGGTATGAATTTGTTCAGTCCCTTTGAGCCTGAAAAGGAGTTCAAATTGTACAATTCATGTAAATGCAGTTCACAAATTATACGCAGTACGTCACAAAAATAGGGAATGGTCCCTGGACATATTTGTTATACATTTTTCCTTTTTAAATTTATGCTGAAATGAACTCGGGAATGCATGACATTGACAGGTTGTCATAAAATTGATTTAGAGAAAATTAAATAATTTTCAAGGCAATTTATTTTCTATAAAAAGATGTTCCGGGGCCAAATGTTTTTATAGCACAAATGTTTATATAGCACAAATGTTTATAAGGCACACATGTTTAAAAAGCGCAAATGTTTATATAGCACAAATGTGTGAAGTACACCTGCAGTATAAGTACAACAAAATGGAGGTTTTACACTTTTTTCGACTTCATTACATTTTTAACTTATCTATTCACTTTGCTTATGCAGCTGTAAACTGTATGAAGCTCTTAACATCCTGGATATAAATATGGATACATTTTCAGAGCTTTAGGGGATTTCATTTCTTAAAAAACTAGTGTTCAATCTTTGAAGTCTTAAGTATAAACAGAGAAATTTGAAATGTAGAGATGAGAAAATAAATTAAGACGATGCATTAAAAACCTGTCGACGTCTGGATCTCCACAATAGCGAATAAATTCACTAAAAACTGATTTTTTTTAAATATAAAAAGATTTGTATTTTAGAAGTTTAACAAATATATCACTGTCAAGTTTATTGTAAAGAATCCAGTCTCTAGATTTATTATGGAAAAAGAAAAAAATTCGTATACGCAATACACATGACGCATAACATCTTATTGGCGTCATCCAAGACTGGGTGCGGTTTCTTCAATTTGAATTCAACAATCTTTTAACATATGAGAGTTGTCTTATTTTTAATTTTCATTAAAACCGCATCCACAGACAAAAATGTATACAAGAGTAAAGGGAAAAGAAATTGAGTCTTTGCCACAAACTCTGATTTTCTAATCCATATATCTTTGCAACCCAATGTTGTAGGACCTAGATATTTCAAACTGTAAATTCTGGTAGATCAAATAATATAAGTTTTTAAAAAAGTATTCACCATCAAGTTGCAAAGATATAGAGATTAGAAAATTTGAGTTTGTGATAAAGACTCGATTATTTTTGTTCGTGTTAGCCCAATGTCGCCTTTTATAAGTGAATAAAGATTTATCTAAATTCACTTCTTGATCATTCTCACAGATGATAATCTAACTTCTTGATCATTCTCACAGATGATTATCTAACTTCTTGATCATTCTTACAGATGATAATCTAACTTCTTGATAATTATTACAGATGTTAATCTAACAATTCTTGATCATTCTTAATAATTCAACTGTTATGAAATTCCAAGTAGGAATTGTGGTCAGAAGGGGGGGGGAGGGGAAGGGTAGGAACAGGAAC